>NW_024395977.1:26910799-27215381 GCF_016617805.1 Bactrocera tryoni
TTTTTTTTCTAAAATATACTTATAGGTTCATGTTAATTCAGATTTGAAAATTTTGTTTCAACTATCTCAAGTGGTTTTCTTTTTATACGGTTTTTTGCTTTTCCTGTAAACCTACGAAAAGTGATGCTACGTTATTTTGCATTTCAGGTGACGATATGTACTTCTATTTTCATTAATTTAATTGTTGTAACATGTTGTGGGTTCAAATTCCTTATATCCTGGGTTAGTGTACACGACCTTATGCCTTATGACCAAACACAGTTCAAACCCAACAAAAACCGTTCAAGTTCCTAGATACCGAATGTTTGGACCCCACTACCTGTAGTTGACTTTTGATCGAAAATATTGGTCAATGTGTGAGATATACATATGTATGTATAATTGAAAATCAGGGATAATCCTTCTCTGACAACGGTATGTCTGTATATCAAAAGTGAATCAGGCTTCCTTAGCACCCATTTACATAATATAATAAATAACTTTGTACCGCATATATCGGCCAATATGTGAATTATCCCAATGAAAATGAAAGAACGCGTTTTACTCATAACAGTGTATTTTTGTGCCTAAAATAGGAAATTTTAACCTAGCCCATATAACTACATATCAGCAGGATTTCCGAACATCCGGCTGATTTTGCTCCCCATGATTTTTTGGTATGGGACATGTTAATGATATGTGGATTTGGGAAAAATAGATACTACCCCAACTTCATATAATGATTTTCGTTTTTCTAGCAAAAGTATGAGTGTATATGTTACATGTTGATTAAACCCCTCAATGATAGGGTAATCAAAATTTACTTACACCCGCGATTAATATTACAAATGAAAATGCGCGGGTATGTTGATGTACAATTACTTTAATGTTTTGTATATTTAAAATACAATCAAATTTTAAATATATACAAGGTCTGTCGCAAAAGAACCAGAACTTTTTAAATATAACTGTTTCTTGTGGCGCCACCTATTGGTGGGTATATGAAATAAAAAGTTTGATCTCTTGTTGACATTTCGTAAAAATTTTAAGACAATTGGATAACTACAACCGATGTTATCGATCAAAAAGTGACAGCAGCTTTTGCTCATCGGTCGTAAAATGCAAAGAGCAAATAGTAAATTTTGTTTTAAACTTGGGAAAACGTTTACTGAAACATTTAAAATGATGAAACAAGTTTATGGTGATCAGTGCCTAGTAATGTGCATGAGTGGTTTAAGCGATTCCAAGAAGGTCGTGAGGACCTCTGTGACGATCAGAAGTCGGTCGTCTTCAGAGGTCAAAAATAAAGACAATGCTGATTTGTTTTTACGATTCCGAGGGTATTGTACACCGAGAGTTCGTCCCACCTGGCCAAACGATTAATGCTGTGTTTTACGTTGGTATTATGAAGCGTCTTTTGTCACGCATTCGTCGTGCTCGACCACAATACCTTTAGGCAGGGTCCTGGCGCCTGCTGCACGATAATGCGCTGTGTCATCGGTGGACGCTTGTCACTGATTTTTTGACACCCTGTGATTTTTACCTATTTGGAAAACTTCATTTGCACATGAAAGGACACTGGTTTCAAGACATTTCAGCTATCCAAAGGCGACGACCGATATTCTCAAGAGCATTCCGAAAAATGACCTTAAACACTCATTTGAAATGCTAATTGACCGGGTTAAACGCTGTATCGAAGCACAAGGAAACTACTTTGTACATATAAATGAATTTAGAACGGTGTTGTGTTCAATTAAACTATTGTTGAGTTGAGACAGGATGCCGCTCGCAGGAGCTGGATTGACACGAAATTGTTTCTAGCGCGTGGGAACTTTGTTGTGGTGAATATCCAATCGAATGCTGTTCACGCGGCGTAATGCAGAACGGAAACTATCAAAACGAATGCTTTCGCTATCCTTTTGCTCAGCCTTTTTATTAAGTGGGTTGATTGATGTAAAAGTGTGGTGAGTTCTGTTGTGTGATGATGTATGAGTATGGTGCCATCGGAAGTGTTATATTAGTGTGTGCCAGTTATTCCGGGTAGAGTGGGCAGATGCTTAACTCATTTAAACACATGTAGTATAAGTATATATAAAAATGCTTGGATTTCGATCCTCTGGCTGACGCTTTACATCTCAAGGTATTTCCCTACAAAATACTATTATATTTTAAATTTAATTAAGAAAGTGCTAAGGCAGCTTACAGGAATCAAAGCCAGAGGATATACTGTTTTGAGTCAAATACGTTTTAAAGTTTTCATTGAGAAAACTCAAATATTGGCGAAAATCTTTATATTGGCGAAAATCTTTATATTCGGTATATGGGGGCTTAGGGAAGTATTGACCCGATTTCAAGCATTATGGATACACAGAATTACCACTGCAGCAAAAGGATTCTGTCTGAATTTCTATTGCATATCTCAGACACTGACCGATATTTTTGAACAAAAGTCAACTATAGGTACTGGGGTTCACATATTTGGTATCTATGGTCTTGAACAGTTTTGGTTGGATTTAAACAATTTTTTGTCATAAGGTGGCATACACTGAAGGCAATATTCGTGCAAAGTTTAGTCTCATTATATTAATTGCTTCTGGATTTGTTTCCTGGAAAATTAAAGAATCAAGTGGAATTTAAAATTGTGCTATATGTGAAGTGCGAGTTAAGGAATGTATTCCTTATAATAGTAACAAACATCAAAACAACCTTTTGTTTCATTAAACAGAATGCAGAAACAACCTTATCTTAAAACAAAGCAATTGTATCTGAGCAAACAATATATATTTATGTAAACAAACCTAAACAAATAATATAATCTGTATCTTAACAAACTATCAACTAGTAATAAGTAAACATACTAGTTAGTATAAATAGAAGTAAGAACCATGTAATAAGTTAGTCTTAAGAGTATAAATAAAGAGTACACATTTCGGTGCAGCTCAAAATATATTCATTTGACTAATTTTTACTTACGGTAAAAATTAACTTGCTCGTGGTTATTGTCTGATTTCATTAATTTTCACAGAGTGACGTAAGAATATGAAAAGAATGCCACGTTCCAAATTATGTCCAAATCGGTTTATCGGGTCACGAGATATGCGATTTCACAAAAAAATTACAATTTTATACCTTAATATAGTCGTTAGTTATGGTACTTTATAGGTTTTTGACTAATGGCAATTTGTGGGCGTGGCAGAAGTCCGATTACCCCCATCTACGAATACGATTTTTTTTTGTACTAAGGAACCTGTATACCAAGTTTTATCAAGATATCTCAGTTTTTACTCAAGTTAAAGCTTGCACGGACAGAAAGACAGCTATATAGTCATCCGGATTCCAACTTTTCTCGTCATACTAATCATCCATATATACATACATAACTCTATATCTATCCCGATTAGTTTCAGGGGATACGTACAACCGTTAGGAGAACAAAATTATAATATTCTGTAGCAACTGGTTGCAAGAGTATAAAAATAATAAAACAGTCATTTATTACGTATGACACTGAATTTTTGTAACATATATAGTACATACCCATTTAGGGGCGGGCCATACTCACTTTCCCAAAAATTTTTAACTGCAGCAACTTCTTGCAAGAAATTACATAATACATTCTGGTTATATAAGCGTATATTCAGTGGCGGATTCAGAGGGGGGAAATTTTGATCGATTTCACACAAACATCAAATATAATAGACACGCTGCTCGTAACGTTCCGAAATTGTAGACTAAAGCTGAGGAACATTTCAGACACGAAAAATATTACGGCAGAACTGAAAGTTTACGAAAAAATCCAAGAATCTGCGTTCGACTAACAAAACGCAAACATTTCTGTGTGAAAACTTGTGAAGACTACTACAGGGTCTCAGTGCACATTCCTCTGTTAGATTCAATCGGCGAAGATTTGAAGACGAGCTTTTCTAGAGAAGTATTCTAAAAAAAATATGTGCTTTGAAAACCAAAGAAAAGAAAACTTATTGACTGCTTAATAGATAGATTGAAAAGCCTTTCAGATAATGACAAGGTCGTGCAAAATTTGAAGCTCAAAGGTTAACTTGATCACTGTCAGTGGCATTGGGGACAGAAGAAAAAATCAAAGGACAACACGCTACTGACTACTGGAAACGTTAAAGAACTGCGATGTAGGCCTATACCCCATAATTCATCGTTTTCTTCGCATATTCTGCACACTTCCTGTGAGCTCTGACTGCTCTTTTTCGACACTTCGCAGTATGATAACGTGACCGAGGACGAACAGGCTTCAAAATAGATTGATCGGCGTGGCGCAGGATGAAAACAGATTCAAAAAAATCAAAAGTGTGGCTGGGAAACTATATTGAATTTAATAAAGTAGGATGACTTCAAACGTAACTCGCAATTTGGTTCTAGCGGTAAAAGGGCTTCTCTGTCAAAGATTCTAATTTTTCCGCATTATGTTTTAACGTGTTTCCGTATTTTAGAATAATCTCTATTTATATCTAAGTACATAATGTATATATTTTGACCAAATACTGGGCAAAAAAAACGAAACGAGGAATAAGTTACATAACTGCGTAGAATACGTTGATGACACCAAATTATAATCGATGGCGGTAAATCTGTTCGGTCGAATATTATCCCAACAAGAATGCTGGTCATAAAGTATGCTCAGTAGGCCATAACATATTCTATACAGAACGTGAATTTTCGAAATAAAGTTGAACGATTTGTAAACGTTGTTCAAGCGTTAGTCTTTCCATGATGAAATGCCAAACACTACTGAAAAAAGGCTAATGAAAAAAGTACCTCTACTTGGATCACCAATCACTTTTTTTGAGAAAAAAGTTCATACCATTGAAAAAAACGAACGATTTAAAACTTTAAAAAGATAAACATTTCCAAATTTCAGAAACCGCGGTTGGAGATAGAGGATAAAAATAAAACACATTTCAACTACTTATGAGCTATTTAAAACTAACCGCATAACAACTACTTTTATTTTCTGTGGAAAACTAATACAAAAAATAAATTAAAAATATAACGAGTATTTTTTGAGGAAAATAAATAAATTAAAAAATAATTATTAAACTTATTTTTTTTGCTCATTTCCTGATAATGGTTACGGTCCTTGAAAATAATATACATATGTATGCACATTATTTTGTTGTATAATGTTCGTAGCGTATGTGACGTTAGAAATATTTTAGGCCATTCTTAAAGTGCGTTACATTATTGGCATTAGTAAAGATCCCTAACTATTTTGAAAACGTAATAAAGAATATATATGTATGTCCGTTCCCGAGGATTCTGTTTGAATATAAATACGTGGGTCGTTGCAGTCATATGTATATCTCCAGTGCTACCAATCACATTGTGTCATTTAACAAAAAAAAATATTAAATTCGGGGAAGTTGAAAAAAAGTTGCAGCTGTTCAAAAATAAGTGAAAATAATGAAGAAATTCGCTATATTTTGAAATTTTTGTATAAAAAAGGGAAGAATACCACGCAAGCAACCAATGAAATTTGTGAAGTTTATAGAGACGATGCTGTATCAGTTCGTGTAGCACAAGAATGGTTCGCTCGTTCTGGAAATTTCGATGTGAAAGATGCTCCTCGCTCTGATCGACATATCGTGGAAAAAGTCGATGAAATTATGGAAAAGATTGACCAGGACCGCCACATGAGCAGCCATGACATCGCTAAGGAACCTAAAATTCATCATCAAACGGTTTTGAACCATCCAAAAAAGGCTGGCTACAAAAAGAAGCTCTATGTTTGGGTACCATATGAATTATTTGTGAAAAATTTAATGGACCGAATTAACATCTGCGATTCTTTACTGAAACGAAATTAAATCAAACCATTTCTGAAGCGAACGGTAACACGAAAAATAGACTAAATACGAAAATAATGTGCGAAAAAATCATGGTGAAGCTCAACAAATGATCGTAAAGCCAGGATTGATGCTCCGGAATTTCATACTGAATGTTCGGTGATTGGAAAGGAATCATCCACTATGAGCTGCTCAAGCCTAATTGATAAGTTGATTTTACATTTTACTGTCAACAACTGATAAGATTAAACAAAAAGTCGCAAAAAAATGACCAGAACCGATCAACAGAAAGGGCTTCGATTTCCATCAGGACAAGGCTAAATCACAGATAGGTTGGTGTGGCGGGTTTAGAGTTTGTCGGTAAGGTGGATGGTGTGTTTGGTGTTCAAACTGAGCTTCAGGTGGTTGCGGAAGCGTTGGATTCCCTTGATTAGGTAGGTTCACAAGAAAGGCGTTGTTGCAGTGCAACTTCCAATCGGCTGCGATTTCGTGTCGGACCCGATTGACCCTTCGTTTGAGTCTCTTGACGACTTTTACGTAAAATTCGGCATTAACGGTTTGTCCGGAGTAACAAATTCAGGATGGACAATGCCTTTGATGTCAAAAAGATAATGAGCATTATTTTCACTTTCGGTTTGCTCATTCTTCCGGTCCTCATCAGCGACCTCTTCCCGGCCATCCAAAATGGCCTGGTGCCACCAAACACACCACTTCTCAGTAAAGCAACATCTGGGTAAGCCTTCTTGATCATATGAAACGTCTCTGTCGCAGAAAATCAGTCCTATTACTTTCCGCACGAACCCTGTATAACTGCCATACAAACTAAATGATCAAAATCAAGTTGCTGTGAGGAATACATATTTTGTATTTGTGAAAAGTATTATAGCTTCGATGCAACCGAACTTACCCACTCTCCTCTGAATTTATTTTGATGATCAATATGATGGAATTCTTTCTTTCCAATGGTCAATATATTTTTTCCATTCTCATCACGGTATTGTTTTTTTAAATTGTTTACATTCATAGTTGCCAAACGGTGCTCTGTCAGATTTCTTGTTAATGCCTGAAGAAAATTTAGAAAGTTTATTTTCAAATCTATATCTGTATATATGATCTTTGATTTTAATACTTTTAAAATAGTTTGCCACAAAGTATAGGAGCTTTGTTCTCCCAATTGTTATTTATTACACTTAGGATCGTTTTCCCAATGTCTGGTTAAGCGCTTAGCTTAGACGATTTTTTCAATATCTGATTAGCAACCATCTATCAATTAAGTTCTGCTTGACTTTACGGAAAAAAAGATCGGTAGAATCAGTGAAAATCATTTTGAAAGTTCGTTTGGGCTCCCTCAGGCCCAATATTTTAGAAAACGATGTATGCTTATGATATGGAAACGGACGATCAATCGGAATATCTTGGCAAAGATGAGCCGTAGTCGAAGAAACCGCGCCAAACCGCAAAGTATCGAGGTATGGGGCACTCCGAATTCTTTCCGTCCAGCCAAACTGTCAACAAAGAATTCTTTTTCAGTGTTATTCGTCGTTCGCGCGATGCTATTCATAAAAATAGGCCGGAACTCTTGGTTTTTGCACGACGAAAATGCATCGTCGCATATTGCAAGAGTTTTCCGCCAAATTTTCAAACAATATCGTCACGCAACCACCGTTTTCGACTGATTAAGCTCCGTGTGACTTCTGGCTATTAAACAACCACGCCCCGGGGAAACCGTTTTGAGTCAATTGAAGACATTAAACGTGAATCGCTACGCACATTGAAGGCTATTCCGGAATTCGATTTTAACAGCCGTTACGAAGATTGACAAAAACAACGTTTGCAGAAGTTTATTGAGGCCTTTGATGGGGAACATAAAGATTTTGGAGAATTTTAAAATTATGAACAAAGACTTAAGATTTTTTTGTAGTACTGAAGTAGGAGTGGTGTGCGATTTCGCTCGTTTTCACATCATTATATAAGAATATAAGAATAATTGTATGCACCAATATTTGATTGATATCGGTCGTGCAGTTTCTGAGATATTAAATGTCATATTATCAATCAATATCAATACTTCAATACTAATTATATAAAATCGCTTATATGAAAAATGTTTGTAACGGCTAATCTCCTAAAGTTCTGAAGCGATTTTTATAAATTTTTTTTAAATAAAGCATTTGCTCTAGGCTCGCGAGTGGCATACTTATTTTTTTAATTTTCCGAAATCAAATCCTTTTTCTTTCGGGTTGAAGTTTCTGAAAAACCAAAAATATTGCAAGCATAAGGTTTTCGTTCACCAAACGCAGTCCACAGCGAAGTGCGCTTTGTGTGTGTGCGTGTGCCCTTTATCGTTTGCGATACGCACTCTCTCTCTCTCTTCCATCTCTGCACATCTTTTCCAGCATAACGTAACGAAGTAAAGTACAAACATATGTATGGAATGTTGGCAACACCCTGCGTGATGCTGGCAAACAGCAACCAACTTCACATGTCAAGAAGTAGCGACAGTTGCCGAATACAGTTGCCGAACACAGTTGGCAAAAGACCGTTGGAGAACACAGTTGGTGAAAACAGTTAGCGCAGAAGTTGGCAAACGCAGCTGATCATATATTTTTCAATTCATTCATTCATTTTTCAATTAATTGACTCTTAATTATAAACAACATTTGTTAATAAACATTATAATCACTTTTTACATGGGGGCTCAACCTAAAAACCGCTCAAGCTCAACCGTTGAACCTCTCAGCCTTTGAACGGATAAGTTGTAAGAATAATGTCTGTATGCAGATCGAGCCAAAAGAAGAAGGAAGTAGCAAAAAAAATCTATTTGAAGCTGAAAAATTTGATCCAGAGTTGGTAAAAGTTGATACAGAAAACATATTTTCATTAAAGTTGATCGAAATGGAGAAAACAGCGGAAAAAGTCGAAATTCAGAACTCGAACGTGTGTGGTAGTGGAATAAATTCAGGCGATCTGGAAGAGTTATTAAAAATGCTGAACTCAGGCAAAAACGTGTCAGTCCACCAATTTTAAAAAATTGTTCCAGAATACGATGGCGTGACAATTCCAATTGGAAAGTGGTTGGAAAATTTCAACGAGAATGCTGACGCATATGCGCTTACCGAAAAGCAAAAATATGTAAATGCGAGGAATAAAATGAGAGGAACGGCAAAACTGTTCCTAGAAACAGTGAGTGTTTCGAACTTCGATTCTTTGTGCGAAGCGCTCAAAGAGGAATTCGAGATAAGGTTCAACAGTGCTGACGTGCATCAGAAGTTAATGCAAAGGCAAAAGAAGAACGACGAGAACTTTTACGAATATATTCTGCAAAAGAAGAAGCTGGCAGCACTGGGGTCGATAGAAGACGAAGTAGTTATTCGCTACATTGTGGACGGAATAAAGGTGCGTGACGATCTCAAATATCCATTGTATAGTTCTAAAACATTTAAACTAAAAGAGCGTTTCGGGATTATACAGCAAATGAGTTACAAGCAGAGCAGCAGCAGCGAAGTACAAAAGCGAAACTATACGAAGCTTGCGCAAAATGTTAAAGACGATGAGGGCGAAAATCGCGCAGTAAGTAGACATTGTTTCAATTGTGGGTCAACTACACACATACGTGCAGAATGTAAGGCAGAAACAAAATGCTTTAAATGCAACGGCAATGGTCATATCGCAAAATATTGTGAATATCAGAAGAGAACGGTGAACATGCTAACAAGTGATAAACGAAGTAAGCGAATGCGAATTAGCAACAAGTACATCTCATGTTTAATAGACACAGGTGCAGATGTGTCACTTATGCAGCAATGTGTTTATGAAAAAAATTTTGGCAATCACAGCCTACAAAAAAGATTTGCGAAATTGTATGGTTTGGGAAATATTGCGATTGAGGCGAAAGGTGCGTTATCGTTAGAAGTTGGAGTTGATAATATAAAAACTGAGCATACATTTCTTGTCGTAGCTGATCATAAAATAAACAACGAAGTTATTGTCGGATATGATTTCATTCAGCGTTTCCAATTAGAGTTTAATGCTAAGGGTTATATTTTCTCCGATAAGACAAATGTACAAGAAGAAGTCGAATTAAAATGCGTATACAACATTATAGAAAAGGTGTCAGAAATTGATGTTCCGCTTCAGTATAGAAATGATGTTATTAAATTAATTAATGAATACAATCCTGTAGTTAATCCGACATCCTATTCAGCTGAAAATAATACCAAAAACGATTTTATTAATTTCAATGAAAGTCCGACCCGATTATCTGCAGCAGAGCGTAACGTTGTCAAGAGTCAAGTGGACGAGTGGTTAAAACTTGGTATAGTTCATGAATCCAACGCAAACATAGCCAGTAAAGTTGTTCTTGCAAAAAAAAAGATGGAAGTTATCGTGTTTGCATAGACTATCGTAAACTAAATGCTGCTGTGTTGAAAGATCGTTTCCCTGTTCCAATCATTGACGAAGTGTTAGAGAAGATGCAATCAGCGAAATTCTTTACGGTTATGGACCTCAAAAACGGGTTCTTTCACGTGCCGATGGAAGAAAGTAGTCAGAAATATACAGCATTTGTAACCCGAGAAGGTTTGTTTGAATTTGCTAAGGCACTGTTTGGATGTTGTAACTCGCCAGCAGTTTTCGTGCGGTACGTAAACTATATTTTTCGGCAGATGATAAACGACGGTATTATGGAGTTATATGTAAACGATATTGTTGTTTTCGGACAGACAGCGGACGAATGTTTGAAGAATGTAAAAATGGTTCTGCAGAAGGCGCAAAGTTTCGGTTTAGAAATAAAATGGTCCAAATGCAAGTTTCTAAAAGAGAAAATTAGTTTTTTGGGTCATGAAATTCATAATGGTAGTGTATGGCCAGGAAGAGATAAAATCAAAGCTGTTAAAAATTTTGTTGTACCTAAAAATATCAGAGGCGTTCAAGCTTCCTTAGGTTTGACGGGATATTTTAGGAAGTTTGTTTAAAATTATGCCATCATAGCTAGGCCATTTACACAGTTACTGAAGAAAGAAGCAGAATTTCAGATTGGTCCATCGCAGCAAAAAGCAGTACTTGATTTAAAGTCAGCTCTTACGCAAGAGCCTGTTTTGAAAATTTTTAAGTAGAATGCTAAGACTCAACTTCATGTAGATGCATCGAAGTATGGGTTTGGTGCGACATTAGTACAAGAGCACGAAGGAAAGTGGCATTCCGTATTTTATTGGAGTCGAAAGACCTCACCTCAAGAAGAAAGGTTACATAGTTACTTTCTCGAAGTGAAAGCTGTGTACTTGGCAACGAAGAGGTTGCGTCACTATTTAATGGGTATTCAATTTGACTTAGTTACCGATTGTTCGGCGTTTAAGCAGACTGCCACGAAAAAAGATGTACCCCGAGAAGTGGTTCAGTGGCTTATGTATCTACAAGATTTCCACTTTAATATTGAACATCGATCAGGAGAGAGAATGAAGCACGTTGACAGTTTACGCCGTTATCCGGTTATGGTTGTTACATCGCAGATACAAGTACAAATTCAAAAGGCGCAACAAAATGATGAGCATCTAAAAGCGATAACTGCAATTCTCGACGATAAACCATACGCAGATTACGTAATGAAAAACGGAGTGTTATATAAACAATGGAAGGGTCAAGAGCTATTGGTAGTACCGAGAAATATGGAGAAAGAAATTATACGAAACGTACACAATTTTGGTCATATGAACTCGCAGAAGACAATGCATGCGATCCAGCAAGATTTTTTCTTAGCACATTTGGAAAAGAAGGTGAACCAGCACATATCAAACTGCGTTGAGTGCATAGTACACAATCGCAAAGCAGGAAGGCAGGAAGAATTTTTGCATTGCATAGATACGGGTGACTACCCACTGGCAACTATCCATGTCGATCATTTGGGTAGCTTAGATTCTACGTCGAAGAACTATAAGTATATTTTCGCAATAGTTGATGGTTTTTCTAAATTCGTTTGGCTATTTCCGACCAAATCAACTGACACTCAAGAGGTAATAAAGCATTTGAGTACATGGGTCACCATTTTTGGAAACCCGTAACGTATTATCAGCGATAGAGGTGCAGCATTTTTATCGAATTTATTCAAAGAATTTTGTAACGAAAATAAAATTGAGCATATAAAAATAACAACAGGTAATGGGCAAATCGAAAGAGTCAATAGAGTAATTCTTTCTATGTTGTCTAAGTTGTCGGCTAATGATCCAGCTAAGTGGTACCAGTATGCAGCTATGGTACAAAAAGCTATAAACGCGCACGTTCACTCGTCAACAAAATTTACACCCTACGAAATTATGTTTGAAGTAAAGATGAAAAGCGAAATGTCTAGTGACATTATAAAACTACTCGAAGAAGAATTGTTGGAGGTATTCCAAGAAGATCGTCGCACAATGAGAGAAGAATGCAGAGCAAATATTCAGAAAACTTAAGAAGTGTATAAAAAAAAATTTTGACAAAAAACGAAAACGCAGTACAGAATACCAAAAAGGAGATTTAGTCGCAATAAAAGTAACTCAATTTTCAAATAAAAAGCTATCGAACAAATTTAATGGACCTTATAGAGTCATTGAAATCAAACGTAATGAGAGATATGCTGTCGAAAAAGCAGCAGATTTTATGGGACCCAAGGTAACATCCACTAGTGTTGATAACATGAAGCTTTGGGCACATTTCGCGGTTGACGAAGATTTGTCATCTGAGACAGATGACGAGCAGGATGACCGAATGTAATGTTGGCAACACCCTGCGTGATGCTGGCAAGCAGCAACCAACTGCACATCTCAAGAAGTAGCGACAGTTGCCGAATATAGTTGCCGAACACAGTTGGCAAAAGACCGTTGGAGAACACAGTTGGTGAAAACAGTTAGCGCAGAAGTTGGCAAACGCAGCTGATCATATATTTTTCAATTCATTCATTCATTTTTCAATTAATTGTAACTTAATTATAAACAACATTTGTTAATAAACATTATAATCACTTTTTACATGTATGCACTCTCTCTCTTCCATCTCTCGCATCTTTTACTACATAACTTATTGAAGTAACGTACAAAGCAAAAAAGTTTGCATATATAAATGATCGCAGAACAAGTGAAATAACGCTAAACAGCACAATCAAATGCTCGCAGAAATTGCCGTATGTATGCATGTATGTAGGTATGTAAATACAGTGTCAACTTTATTTACTCTG
Organism: Bactrocera tryoni; assembly: GCF_016617805.1. Classification (NCBI taxonomy): domain Eukaryota; kingdom Metazoa; phylum Arthropoda; class Insecta; order Diptera; family Tephritidae; genus Bactrocera; species Bactrocera tryoni. Next base: position 26,923,799 of record NW_024395977.1, read on the forward strand.
TTTTACAGTTACTTATTTTGCAGCAACGCACCGTTGCTTGAATTGCTTTTCTTATTGTCTTTGTACTTTTTTGTAACAAAGCACATTGAAAATAAAAACAGAACGCTCTCCGTAAGGAACATCCAAAAACCAATAAAATCAAATATTAAGATGTAATGTAGTTTTCATGAGTGTCTGCGAAATACTTGCTGGTTTCTTCTAACTTTATTGTATTTATGATCTTATTCTGCAAAGGGTAGAGTAAAATTGGAAATTTATTGTCTTTAAATCAAAAGGTAAAGATTAGATTTAAGCGAAACTAATTTTGTTAATAATAAATATATGGTTTTTACAATAAAAGCTTTCAGAGATGCCAAAAGCAAAATCTCAATTATTTAGATCTTCATCAAATAGACGGCAAATTCAGCTAAGACGAAATGAGACGGACGACGAGAGTGCAAATCGCGTAGAGAATGTAAAGTTGCAAATGATGCAGAATAGACAAGTGGCGATTGCTTTCAAATCAGCGTTTAACTATAGACAGGATTGTAATTATTTGGACCATTCCCTTTTATTCATTGGTCGAATGAATGGCATTTGCAATTTTTGTAAGGCTAAAAAGTGGGTGAAAGAGGCACCAGGTATGTGTTGTAGCAAGAGCCATGTAAAACTAATAGATATAGGTGAGCCTCCGCAGACAATCAAAGCGCTCCTTACAGGCGAGCATCAGTCGTCCTGTCACTTTAAAAAAAATATAAGAAAATACAATGGTTGTTTCGCTATGACTTCGTTTGGTGGTAATGAAGTTAGGGAGGGTAATTTCATGTCATGGACAAGTTAACCACGTTATTGGGAGTTTATTGCCAGCGCCGAACACAACACCAAAATTTTTGCAAATATATTTTTCGTCCGAAGAGGAACAACTTTCTTTACGTCAAAGTGCTACACCAACTCTTAAACGAGACATTTTGAAATCAATTCAAGAAATTCTTCGAGCAAATAATGTGTAGGTTGGAAGTTTCAAGACATCTACAGACCGTATGCCCACTAATTCGAATAATTATAAGGTTGTAATCCATGCGGACAAGCGCCCCGCTAATGAACATTATGGCCGCTATAATGCCCCCGTCATAGATGAGGTCGCAGTATTGATGGTTAACGAAAATTCTGGCCCCCATGATATTATTTTACATTCACGTGACAACACTCTCCATAGGGTATCAGAACTTCATCGTTCATATGATCCCTTGCAGTACCCTCTTATATTTTTGAATGGTGAGGACGGTTATTGTATTAATATACCGCAAACTTGTCCAAACAGTGGGGCGGCTATTCCACAAAAAACAATTTCGTGTATGCAATTTTACGCATATAGAATTATGGTAAGGGAAGATAGCTTTAATGCGATTCATAGGTATGGATATCTCTTCAACCAATACTGTGTGGACATGATTATGGAAACGCTGAATTTTATACGAGGACATCAAAAGACGTTACGTGCAGAAAATTATATACACCTAAGAGATGCGGTTAACGAAGATCGCAACCCCGAAAATATTGGCCAGTTGGTAATTTCGCCTTCTTCGTTATCTGGCTCACCTCGATATTTGCATGAACGGACACAAGATGCACTCTTATATGTCCGTCATTATGGTAGACCTGACTTATTTGTAACTTTTACATGTAATCCAGAATGGAGTGATATCAAAAACGAATTTTTTCCAAATCAACGACCATGTGAGCGTCATGACATTGTTTCAAGAATATTCCATATCAAACTACATCAACACATGAGTATAATTACTAAAAAAGAAATTTTTGGGAAAGTTAGGTGCCATATGTTTACAGTTGAATGGCAAAAACGGGGTTTGCCTCACGCGCATATTTTAATTTGGTTAGCAGACAAAGTTCTACGAGATGAAATGGATCGGATTATATCAGCGGAAATTCCAAATAAAGAAGTAGATCCTTTGCTGTATGATATTGTTACTAAAAATATGATCCACGGTCCATGTGGGTCTAATAACCCATCAGCACCCTGCATGTCGAATGGGCGATGCTCAAAAAGATACCCGCGCGGGTTTCTGCAGCATACTCAGATCGGAGAAGATGGATATCCAAAATACAGGCGAAAGTCTCCAGCGGATGGTGGAAATACCCATTTGCTTGCCTCTGGGTACAATGTCGACAATCAATGGATTGTTCCATATTGCCCCGTTCTTTCCAGGTGTTTTTCCGCCCACATCAATGTAGAGTACTGCCATTCTGTGCAAGCAATTAAATCCATTTGTAAATATGTCAACAAAGGCAGCGACGCAGCGACCTTTTCTGTTCAGAACAATAAAGACGAGGTGCAAAATTTTTTTAATGGACGATATCTAAGTAGATCGGAGGGTATTTGGAGGTTATTGGGATTTTCGGTTCATGAGCGTTTCCCAACAGTTGTACATTTATCTATTCACTTAGAAAATGGACAAAGAGTTTACTTCACACCGAATAATGTTGAACACGTGCTACAGCAACCACCACAAACAACTTTGACAGCAATTTTTTCCCTTTGTTCCGTTGATAATTTTGCAAAAACTTTGTTGTATTCTGAAGTACCCACATTCTACACCTGGACTAATAAAAAATGGCAACGTAGAAAACATGGACAGAATGTCCCTAATCATCCCGGTATTAAGCGAGATACTGCGTTAGGAAGGGTATACAAAATACATCCCAATTACTCAGAATGCTTCTACCTTAGACTATTGCTGCATCATGTTCGAGGACCGACATCTTTCACTGATTTACGGCGAGTAGATGGTCAACTATATTCAACATATCAGGCGGCTTGCCAAGCACGACAATTGCTACAGGACGATAGCCACTGGAAGAAAACATTGTTTGATGCCACCATTTCTGACAGCGCATGCAAAATGCGAGAGCTTTTTGCGATAATGCTTATTTATTGCGAAATTTCTGATCCGGAAGGATTATGGAATTTATTCTGCAAAGTTTTATGTGCAGATATTTTACATAATATGCGCGAGAGTAGTAATGATCCTGAGATGGAGTTTACTGATGACATTTTTAATACAGGACTAATTTAACTTGAGAATTTAGTTTTCTCTTACGGAGAAAAACACCTAAAGGATTTCGGTTTGCCTGAACCAAATCCAAGTAACTCAAACTTAGACCACATTTGTTACACGCGGGAAACAACGTATAATACCCATGAGCTACAGCAATTTTTACTAGCAAATGAACCAAAGCGAACGTCAGAGCAACGAATAATATACGATAAGATCATTTCAAGTGTGGATAAAAATATGGGAAATGTTTTTTTTATAGACGCGCCAGGAGGGACAGGCAAAACCTTCGTAACTTCACTAATTTTAGCTAAAGTTCCTGGGGAAGGCAAAATTGCTGTTGCTGTTGCAGTTGCTTCTTCAGGTATTGCTGCTACTCTTCTGTGTGGAGGAAGAACTGCTCATTCTATGTTTAAGCTACCACTTAGTTTGTTACCGGAACAAAGGTGTACTTGTTCGATCAAGAAAAATAACCCTATGGCCGAAATACTTCAGAAAGCATCGCTAATAATATGGGACGAGTGCACAATGTCTCATAAGTGTCATATCGATGCGGTCGATATAACTCTTAAAGATTTAAGATCTTCGCATGCGGCAATTAAAACTGACCGCCAATATGCGAATAAATCTTTGTGGAGCTGTACCATCCAATCGGTTTGCAGAGTTCCTACTTAAAATAGGTAACGGTTGCAAATCTGTCACCAAAGATGGTTATGTAATAATGCCAGATATTGCAGGAACCTGTGTTAGAACAGTTGACCAACTTATTGATAACGTGTATCCAGATATTATTAATTTGCACCACAAGGACTCTAAGTGGTTATATGAGCGAGCTATAATTCTTCTTCTTCTTAATTGGCGTAGACACCGCTTACGCGATTATAGCCGAGTTAACAACAGCGCGCCAGTCGTTTCTCCTTTTCGCTACGTGGCGCCAATTGGATATTCCAAGCGTAGCCAGGTCCTTCTCCACTTGGTCCTTCCAACGGAGTGGAGGTCTTCCTCTTCCTCTGCTTCCCCCGGTGGGTACAGCGTCGAATACTTTCAGAGCTGGAGTGTTTTCGTCCATTCGGACAACATGCCCTAGCCAGCGTAGCCGCTGTCTTTTAATTCGCTGAACTATGTCAATGTCGTCGTATATCTCGTACAGCTCATCGTTCCATCGAATGCGATATTCGCCGTGGCGCAAAGGACCATAAATCTTTCGCAGAACTTTTCTCTCGAAAACTCGCAACGTCGACTCATCAGTTGTTGACATCGTCCAAGCCTCTGCACCATATAGCAGGACGGGAATTATGAGCGACTTATAGAGTTGAGCTTTTGTTCGTCGAGAGAGGACTTTACTTTTCAATTGCCTACTCAGTCCGAAGTAGCACCTGTTGGCAAGAGCAATCCTGCGTTGGATTTCCAGGCTGACATTGTTGGTGGTGTTAATACTGGTTCCTAAATAGACGAAATTATCTACAACTTCAAAGTTATGACTGTCAACAGTGACGTGAGTGCCAAGTCGCGAGTGCGACGACTGTTTGTTTGATGACAGGAGATATTTCGTCTTGCCCTTGTTCACTGCCAGACCCATTTGTTTTGCTTCCTTGTCTAGTCTGGAGAAAGCAGAACTAACGGCGCGGGTGTTAAGGCCGATGATATCAATATCATCAGCATACGCCAGCAGCTGTACACTCTTATAAAAGATGGTACCTTCTCTACTAAGTTCTGCAGCTCGAACTATTTTCTCCAGAAGCAGGTTGAAAAAGTCACACGATAGGGAATCGCCTTGTCTGAAACCTCGTTTGGTATCGAACGGCGGGGAGAGGTCTTTCCCGATTCTGACGGAGCTCTTCGTGTTGCTCAACGTCAGTTTACACAGCCGTATTAGTTTTGCGCGGATACCAAATTCAGACATCGCGGCATAGAGGCAGTTCCTTTTCGTGCTGTCGAAAGCAGCTTTGAAATCGACGAAGAGGTGGTGTGTGTCGATTCTCCTTTCACGGGTCTTTTCCAAGATTTGGCGCATGGTGAATATCTCGGTCGGTTGTTGATTTTCCAGGTCTAAAGCCACACTGATAAGGTCCAATCAGTTTGTTGACGGTGGGCTTTAATCTTTCACACAATACGCTCGATAGAACCTTATATGCGATGAAGGAGGAGGCTAATCCCACGGTAGTTGGCGCAGATTGTGGGGTCTCCTTTTTTATGGATTGGGCATAGCACACTTAAATTCCAATCGTTGGGCATGCTTTCGTCCGACCATATTTTACAAAGAAGCTGATGCATGCTCCTTATCAGTTCTTCGCCGCCGTGTTTGAATAGCTCGGCCGGTAATCCATCGGCCCCGCCGCTTTGTTGTTCTTCAGGCGGGTAATTGCTATTCGAACTTCTTCATGGTCGGGCAATGGGACGTCTGCTCCATCGTCATCGATTGGGGAATCGGGTTCGCCTTCTCCTGGCGTTGTGCATTCTCTGCCATTCAGCAGGCTGGAGAAGTGTTCCCTCCATAATTTAAGTATGCTCTGGGCATCGGTCACTAGATCACCTTTGGGGGTTCTACAAGAGTATGCTCCGGTCTTGAAACCTTGTGTAAGCCGCCGCATTTTTTCGTAGAATTTTCGAGCATTACCCCTGTCGGCCAGCTTATCAAGCTCTTCATACTCACGCATTTCGGCCTCTTTCTTTTTCTGTCTGCAGATGCGTCTCGCTTCCCTCTTCAATTCTCGGTATCTATCCCATCCCGCACGTGTAGTGGTCGATCGTAACGTTGCGAGGTAGGCAGCCTGTTTTCTCTCCGCTGCGGCGCGGCACTCCTCGTCGTACCAGTTGTTCTTTTGCACTTTCCGAAAACCAAGGGTTTCGGATGCAGCTGTACGTAAGGAGTTTGAAATGCCGTCCCACAGTTCCCTTATACCGAGTTTTTGATGAGTGCTCTCAGAGAGCAGGAGTGCAAGCCGAGTAGAAAAACGTTTGACAGTCTGTTGTGATTGCAGCTTTTCGACGTCGAACCTTCCTTGTGTTTGTTGGCGTGCGTTTTTTGCTGCACAGAGGCGGGTGCGAATCTTGGCTGCAACAAGATAGTGGTCCGAGTCGATGTTAGGACCTCGGAGCGCACGCACATCTAAAACACTGGAGACGTGTCTTCCGTCTATCACAACATGATCGATCTGGTTGGTAGTTTTCGATCCGGAGACAGCCAGGTAGCTTGATGAATTTTTTGTGCTGGAATCTAGTACTACAGATAACCATATTTCGGGCCCCGGCGAAGTCGATCAGCCTCAACCCATTTGGGGATGTTTCCTCGTGGAGGCTGAATTTACCGACCGTAGTGCCAAAGATACCTTCTTTGCCCACCCTGGGTTAAAGTCGCCCAATCACGATTTTGACATCGTGGCGGGGGCATCTCTCATAAGTGCGTTCCAAGCACTCATAAAAGGCATCTTTGGTCACATCGTCCTTCTCATCCGTCGGAGCGTGGGCGCAGATCAGCGATATGTTGAAGAACCTCGCTTTGATGCGGATTGTGGCTAGACGTTCATTCACCGGAGTGAATGCTAGTACTCGGCGACGGAGTCTCTCTCCCAACACGAATCCCACACCAAACTTGCGCTCCTTTATATGGCCACTGTAGTAAATGTCACAAGGACCTACTCGTCTCTGTCCTTGTCCCGTCCATCGCATTTCTTGGACGGCGGTGATGTCAGCCTTTATTTTCACGAGGACATCAACCAGCTGGGCAGCGGCACCTTCCCAATTAAGGGACCGGACATTCCAGGTGCATGCCCTGATATCGTTATCCTTATTTCGTTTGCCATGGTCGTCATCAAAAGAGGGGTTTCTCATCCGAGGCTATTTGTCGCTTTTCATTGGGATAGGCTTTTTACGTGGCGGGTCCCAAACCCAGCGCACAACCCTATGCAGGGGAAGTTTCGCCTTCTCACTTTAGCTCACCTTCGAACGGATGTTCTTAGGCTACCGAGAGGATACTTGGTCAGAGACCGGAAGTCGTGAGCTGCTTGAGTCATATGTAAAAGAATCGTTTCTGGCCACTCCCTAGTGAATGGCGATCAGAGAACTTTCCTCACTTGCGTGAACTTCTACACATGACCCCATCCTCCATAATTACTTCGACGAATTCCGCTGCAGACGAAATTAACAAAGCCGTTTGTCAAAGAATATTATCAGAATATCAAATTTACAATTATTTTGACGCAGTGACAGATGAAGGAGACGTTGTTCACTATCCAACGGAGTTTCTTAACTCTCTTAGTTCCTCGGGACTACCTCCATTTCAACTAGAACTTAAAATTGGTACGCCAATAATCCTTCTACGAAATCTTAAGCCTCCCATTTTATGTAATGGAACTCGACTGAAGATAATGCACTTGATGTCTAATATCATTCAAGCAAACATTTTAACCGGACCTGCAGCAGGCGAAAGCACAATGATCCCTCGGATACCAATGATACCTACAGATCTTCCATTTAGTTTCAAAAGAGTACAGTTCCCCGTTAAGACGTGTTTTGCGATTACCATTAATAAGTCCCAAGGGCAAATATTTAATACTGTTGGCATAGATCTTCGAAACGAAGTATTTTCTCACGGTCAATTATATGTGGCTATGTCACGAATTGGTTCCCCGCAAAACCAAACTGTTCTCATTTCTGGCAATGGAAATAAAACAAAAAATGTTGTATTCACTGAAGTTTTTAATAATCAAAATATATCATTTTTGGTTATTGTTCCAAAATACATAAATTATAGTATACCTTATTTCATATCTTGAATTAATATTTACTCTATACAATCCTATTTATTTTATCTAAGAGTTTTAAATTGTTACCTTTTTGTTATCTATTTTTAATTTTTCTGTAAAAAAGAATTTAATAAACAAATTATTTATAACGTTAATGAATTTAAAAGTGTTTGCAATTAATTCAAATATGGGTAGTAAATATTTGTAAGTCTAACATAAGTTACACATTATACTCATGTATGTGTGTTTACATGTACGAATAAAGGTATTCTTTTATTTGCATTTTAAACTACTTTAATTTCTTTCCAATACCCTCATCGTTTCAGTTTTTGCGGCGTAACAAAGTACGCCGGGTATTTGCTAGTTATATATATTATAACAGTGGGTGGGGGCTATGAACATTTTGACATATTTTACATAGTGTGAAGATACCCAATGTTGCTAATAGACATACTTATATTTCTAAGTCCCGATATATTAAATTTTTAGGCGCATTAAAATAAGCGTTTTTTTTGTAAAACGAAGTTAAAAATATAAATAAATAAAAATAAGAGAATTATTTAATTACAAACTGCTTTGTTTGACTCGGATGATTCGTCGGATGAGGAAAATAAAGAACAACAGCAAGCAAGAACAGTTAATTTTGAAAATATGAACAAGCATTGAAAAATATCGAAATTTGGGAAGGTGGGGAATTCGTTTTGATTTCGGTTAAAAAGTCACATAAAAGTTATTTTTTGTGACAATTCCAAAGCATGGATTTGTAGTGCGAGTCGTAACCTTCCTTTTGATAACATTGGTTTGATAAAATTCTACAAAAATTTAAAAGTTATAGCCATTGGCGCAAACAACCTGATTTTTCGATTTTGAAAAAAGGTGGGGAGTGTCGGGCCTGTAAATCGATTAAAACATGACTGTTACCGATGAAAAACGTTTATTTATCAATGGAAATGAAAGAGAGATTCATAAATAATAAGAAAAATAGGAATTGGCGAAAAAAATTATTCCGACTCGCAGTGGATGCAGGTGTACGTGTTCGGGTTCGGTCCGGCACACTTCAAGTGAACCCCTCGATCACAAACGATGCAATGGGCCGTGTTTTGACGATTCTCGTGCTTCGGCGTCTTTTTCTTGCAAATCGTGCAAAAATCGAAGTCCTCTTCGATATCGGTTTCGGTCGGAGACGGGCTTCTCTTCCGTGGCGTCTTACCGAGAACGGATGAAAGGTTGGCAAAGAATGCATCGACATTCTCTTTGTTGAATCGCTTCGCACGGCTCTGGCTTACTTGCTCTGGTGTTCGCAGTGACAAATTTTTGTGGCGTTTCATGAACGCCAACTGCCAATCCTTACTCGCCAGTTGATTGTCGTTCCATGGATCCGGATACGACGCGCCAACTTTCCGAGCAAATTCATACGCGAGCTTACGAAGCTCCATCAAACTAATTCCATAGTTGATGTCGCTGGCCTGGAGAATGTAGCTTATCAGCGCCTTCTCTTGTTCGATGTTGAAGATCTGAAATAAAAAAAAAAATTATTTATTATTCGATGAAAGAAAAAGAAAGAAACCAGCAGAACTCACTGTTTTTGTGCCCATCGTCGTGCTTTCAGCCAGCAAATTCTTCATTACATCGGCATTAGCAGTAGTAACGTCGATGCTCGCACCATCAAATGCTGCAATATAACGAATCAGGTTGGTCCTCGGAATTTTGTGTGCCGTCGCAGATTGTCGAACGCTGTTGTGATGTATTTTCACCGACTTGATCGCCTCCAAAATGTTGTCGAAATCAACAATTTTCTCTTGTTTGGGATAGTACCGCGGCATAATGACTAAAAAAAAATTTCGGAGCACGAAACTATCAGGAAATGTTGAAAAACTATTGTGTTGTTGAAATTCTGCACGAAAAATCACTTATACACGTCAAATATATGAAGTTATCATGTCAAATGTAAAAAACTATGTGGCCCGACATTCCCCGAGATTCCCCAAACGCTCATATTTGCAAAATGGCGGTGGATAATGAACACAATGTAAATTCGTGCAAAATTTCTTTTGTGTGTCGAAGGCTAAAGGCTTAACTAATATTATAAACATATTTACCTGGATGAATTTATTGGAAAATGTGAAAAAAAATCAACTGTACACAGAGTTGAAAAAAAACTTTCGGAGTGTCGAATTTCTTTTTGTTGTCGCAGAGAGGTTATAACACGTGTTCACAGATCGAGTGCTATATAGAAACTGAGCTTAGTATGAGACGAGCCGATGACAGTTGGTTGCAGCTGTCAACCTATACTAGGGAAAAAAATATCGCCCTGACCCGGGATTCCAACATTCCCCACCTTCCCCTATGATTGACGAAGTAATAAGTGAAGAAAATTACGGAGAAACGATTTAACTGAATGTTATAGAAGATAGAAAAGCAAAGTGAAAAGCAATGAAATGAAAAAACAAATCCATTATTTAAATAAAGTATGTACCAATGAAATTTGACAGAAGATTTCTGACGAAACCATTTTTTATGCGGCACAACCTAATGGTCCGCGATTAAAATGTCAGGGGTGTTGTGGAATCTGACAGTCGGAATAAGAATTGAAACCGATCAAAAAATAGTAGGTGTCATGAATTCCGATATTATAGGTTTGATATTCGAAACAGAATTTGTATCGATTTTGGGTGTCACGGAAACCAATTTTATCGGTTTGGCTATCAGAAACAAAGCAAAACAAATCAAGTTATTTTAATATTTCGAGTTATTTGTCTTTATTTCAATAAGGGAAAACATAAGTATAAAACACGAAATGTCTTAGTTATTGAGTTTTTGGAAAAAGACCGGATATTCAAAGATTTTAGATATACAAGGCGTAATTAACACCCAAATGCGTCTTTATTCATTCGAAAAATGATATCTCTTAAAATCTTCCTTTAATTCGGAATTTATTAAAAACCTTAAGTTCTCATCGAGTTGTACAACGGCCCAATTGAAGAGCACTTTAGAATCCCGAAAATCTTGAGAAAATTTAAGCAAAAGTTTTATTGCGTTGGTTTTAATCAACTAGATACGAAGAAGATTGCCAAATATGCTGAGTACATTTAAACTATAGGATCATTGTCCAGTAGTCATAGCCAAATGAAGCGGTACAATTCGGGAGCGAATTGGCGTGGATCCCAAAACTTAGGAAACAAATATGTTTTGGTCAAGGACTATTTCAAGGGGGTAACGAGGAATGGTCGTCCAATGGAATTATGTTCAGACCCAAAAAGGAATGTAAAAACGGTTTCAATTAAGGAGATGTACCAGATCTAATTAATACCAATAAAATAAGGAACGCTAAGGAAGCCAACATCATCCCAGTAGGCGAAATGGGAGACATAAATACTATGAGTTTGGTACTGCAAATATGTTTAATGGAGGCGATCAGACTTAGGTGGAGAGCAGTGTGACCAACACAGATACGAGAAGAAAATAAATAAATTATCAGAATCAACCAGTTAGATAAATTCATAGTTCCCAGAATGTTCGAGTGCTACCATGTAAAAAACAATTGTGATACAAGGATGGAGATGTACGCCTGGATAATGAGTAGTTAATCCTTAAGTTGTTGGAGTTAGGAATAAAGATACGTATCTTTTTCATCCTTATTGGCCTAAACATCGCTTATGCGATTATAGCCGAGTTAAATGCAGCGCGTCAGTCGTGCCTCTTTTTCTCTGTTTGGTACCAATCGAAGATTCCAAGTGTAACAAGGTCCTTCTCCACCTGGTTTAAAATGTTTTCATATATTCGTTCGACATGACCCAGTCAGCCTAGCCGCTCTCTCTTTATATGTGACCTGGTCTACGGAAAGGGGGCTCAGGTATCAAAAAAAAAGGAGAACAATTAATGAGATAACGAGAAACTGACGATTATTTTTAACAGCTTTTCCCAGAAAACTAGTTTTCGCACGTTAGCTCCCTGTTCGTAGACCAGGTCACATATGCTGAACTTCAGTCACTCACATTGAAAGTAGGGCCAACGCAAAACAAAATTTCTACTTGTAAAAAATTTGTAATGAAAAAAGATAGTCAACTCGATTTTTTTTATTTTATTACAAGAAATCTTACGGTTAAAAAACAACAATATTATATATTCAAAGTATCATAAAACAAAACGCATGTAACAAAAGCTGTACTAAGGTCACTTTTTCGACTCACATTGAAAGACAGGCAAACTGTATTTCTAGCAAATATAACAGTACATGTTCCGTTATATCTATTCCAAGTTTATAGGTCTGAAGATTTGTAAATTGAATATCGTAAGTCAATCAGTGAAGTTTAAGCAAGTATTTTTTAAATGTCTTGAAAAATTAAACAGTTTGCTTTGGATGGGCGCAAATTAGTCACGTATCACAATTTACAATTTTGTGAAGAAGAGCAAATCCATCAATGTCTTCTCACGAGTATAAATCGTACAGCTGACCGTTACATCGATTGCGGTATTCAACGTTGCAAATGAGCAAAGGACCATAAATCTTCAGGATAACCTTTCTCTCTACAACTCGTAACGCCAACTCATCAAATGTCATCGACCATGCCTCGCTAAAACCTTATATGCGATGTAAAGGAAACTTCCCTTTTTATGGAATGGGCAGAGCATTCTTAAATTCTAATCGTCGGGTACGCTTTCGTCTGACCATATTCTACAAAGAATGTGATTCTTTATCAGCTCTTCGTCGCCGCTTTGTTTGGACGACTCATGTAAAGATAAGAAAAAACTAGAACCGATTTCCCAGCATGAATTATAAAAAGATTTATTTTCATACTCTAATGATTTCAATATCCTAAGGTCAAACACAAGACGAGATTCATGATGGCGGTCTATTGGTGGTTTCAATTGTGCAAAGGAGTAAAGTAATTTTTAAGATCTTAGATCGAGTAGAGTTGAAATCCGGATGTCTGTCTGTCCGTCCGTCCGTCCGTGAAAGCTGTAACTTGGCTAAATATTGAGATGTCATGATGAAACTTGGTATACGTATTTCTCGACTCCATAAGAAGGTTAAGTTCGAAGATGGGCAAAATCGGCCAACTGCCACGCCCACAAAATGGCGAAAACCGAAAACCTGTAAAGTGTCATAACTAAGCCATAAATAAAGATATTAAAGTGAAATTTGGCACAAAGGATTGCATTAGGGAGGGGCATATTTAGACGTAATTTTTTTGGAAAAGTGGGCGTGGCCCCGCCCCTACTAAGTTTTTTGTACATATCTCAGAAACTTCTATAGCTATGTCAACCAAACTCTATAAAATCGTTTCTTTCAGGCATTTCCATATACAGTTCAAAAATGGAAGAAAACGAGTAATAACCTCGCCACCATCCATACAAAGGTTATGTCGAAAATCACTAAAAGTGCATTAACCGACTAACAAAAAACGTCAGAAACACTAAATTTTGCGGAAGAAATGGCAGAAAGAAGTTGCGCCCAGGCCTTTTTTTAAAAATTGAAAATGGGCGTGGCGTCGCCCACTTATGGACCAAAAACCATATCTCAGGAACTACTATACCGATTTCAATGAAATTCGGTATATAATATTTTCCTAACACCCTGATGACATGTACGAAATATGGGTGAAATCGGTTAACAACCACAACTTCTTCCAATATAACGCTATTTTGAATTCCATCTGATGCCTTCTCTGTATAATATATGTTTACATTATGATCCAATGATGATAGCGGAATAAAACTTTACACAAATACGGTATTGGAAAAATATGTAAATGACGGATAATGAAATAATGAAATGAGAGTATAAAATGTTCGGTGACACCCGAACTTAGCCCTTCCTTACTTGTTGTTTTATAAATTCTTTATCTGGAGTTCAAAAGAGAATTTCAAAGATGGAGAAGCTTTCAATTTTTATAATTTTAAATATAAATTGAAATTTCTTTATTTTAAACGTACTCTAATTTTTAATTGTACGATTCTGGGGAGTATTCCGTTTCGTATTCACCTCAAATATATTTCAATTTTCACTAATTTAAATTTCTTTCAATGTGTTTGACTGTTACTATTAAAATGCCAATATATGTATTTTATAGTAATGAGTCTTACATAACTCAGTGAAAAATATGAAAATTATATACCACCAAACCATAAGATAAACTATGTATTATTGAAATTGTGTAATATCCGAACATTTATTAAAACATAATTTATGTACACTGCAAGGCATTTAACCTTATACTGTCAAAATAAATACTTTCAGTAATTATTTTAATCAAGTCAGGTAAGCTAATTTCGGGTGTAACCAAATCAAATTTGATATCTTATAAAGTTATAAGCTTGGTACAGGTTTCGTTGCTATATTTTGACTAATATACTAATTCCATTAATAATAATTAATTAATTTCAGAGAGCCTTTCTCTAATTGCATTAATAATAATTAATCAATATTAAATAATGCAATTAGTATATTTATTTAATTAAACAACATTATTATTATAAATAAGTTCCGTCTGCTATGGACGTATAAATGTCTGAGTAGGCGCACGTTTTTAGAAGTTGTAGAAAAAATCCTTTTAAATTTAGCGCTAACCTCCGCAATTTCTAACAAAACTTGTGGACTTAATTTCATTAAAATATCTCACATTTTGACTAACATAAACAGTTTAATCATGAGAAAGTCAGAAATCACTATATGGGGTACATACTATATCGGGGCTGGATTGTTTGCATAAACTTTTGCTTTTATTATGTAGGTTGCCTTTTATAGATTTTCGGGATTACGCAACCCTAGTTTTGCAATCTTGCAACTGACAACTTTATCGTAAATTCTGACATTTTGGATGTTATACTCAGAACGTGACATACGACCGCTACTTGTGTTGTTTACAGTTACTTGAAATACTCATCTCAACAAAAATATGGAATTAACTATCGAAAAATTTCGCGCTTTTATTCTTACAACTTCCTACTTGGAAACACTTCTATGAAAACGTGGCAGATGGTGAAACGTGGATTTATGCGTATGGGCCCGAGAAGTAAAGACTGTCTAGCTGTTCAAGATGCGCCGAATCCAAAAAAACTTCATCGCGCAGGAAGCCCTTCCAAGCAAATGGATGCCTGTTTTTTTGGACAACTGCCTCTCACGATCAGATTTCAATTCAATATTGTTAAGATAATTCACCCACTGACCGGCATATTGGGCAAAGGATGAACCAGCTCAAACCACTTCTAAGGCCGATAGTCCGCGTCTGTTACTACCTCAATGTAGTTTCTGACAAGCCTTACCGGTGGTGGGGGGGGGGCAATGATAGACTTATATCGAGGGAGAATTCATTCTGATTTTTATTTAGTATTTTCATTATTTATATACTATTTTTTTTTTTTTTAATAATAATACCAACGATTACCCTCCTCCCGCCCAACCGACGCGAGGGGCGCAATCCGCGAACGAGCGGAATTAGCCGAGTCATAAAAGGCAAGAGAGTTTTAAGCGTTGCGATCTTAAGCTGCTCAGCTACAGAAACAAAAATTTCAACAGCCGAAATTAAGAATTAGATTAAAGTTTATAATTATTAAATGTTACTTGTTAAGAGTAGATAAAATAATTTTTTTAATGGTAAAGAGTGAGTCTGTTAGATCAAATGTGCTGGAATGAAAATTGAAATCATGACATATACGGCGGAATGGTTCGTTTAACTCAAAATTTGTTCTAGAAAATTCTAAAAACTGCCTGGTAGGGCGAGCGGGAACGTTAAAATTAATATCAGATAAGAGAGATGGGCTACAGACTGACCCATTCATGAGTTTTACAAGAAATATTATACCAAGCATCTCCCTACGACTAGCGAGTGTCGGGAGATTTATAAGTTTTAAACGGTTAATGTAAGGGGGAAGATTTAAACTGGAATCCCAATGCAAATGACTTAAGGCAAAAAGTAAAAAATGTTTTCGAACGGACTCTAACTTATCCGAATGGACTTGGTAACTAGGGTTCCAAACCACAGAAGCATACTCCAATATAGGCCTCACCAGAGATGTAAAAAGAATTTTTGTGGTAAGCGGATCTCTAAATTCTTTAGACCAACGTTTAACAAAACTAAGAGCGCCTTTAGCTTTAAAAACCGTGGAAGATACGTGAAGATTAAAATTGAGTTTGGGGTCCATAGTTACTCCCAGATCAACAAACTGCATACTTGCTCCAACCTAAAGTTTTGTATTGCGTATGAGGTAGGGTCTACAGCTCTACGTGAAAAGCACATCGTTTTACATTTTTAAGGTTCAATGGCATGTCATTTCTATCACACCAAGAAACTAGGTTGTTTAAGTCTGTTTGCAACTGACATCTTTCGCTGTTTGAATTATATGTTTTAAAAAGTTTTACATCGTCAGCATATAATAAAACTTTTGAAAACTTAACAACAGATGATATGTCGTTAATAAATAACAAGAACAGAATTGGACCAAGATGGCTACCTTGAGGAACGCCTGAACGAACATTGATTATGTCAGAAAAAGTATATTTAAATATGACTTGTTGAATTCTATTATTAAGATAAGAAGCAACCCATTTTAGAAATATTGGTTGAAAACCAAGAAGATCAAGTTTATTCAAAAGAATTGAATGGTTTACTTTATCAAAAGCTTTACTAAAATCTGTATATATAACATCAGTATTCTTACTCTCCCTAAAGCCCGTTGATACATGTGACACAAATTCAAGCAAATTAGTTGTGGTAGATTTCCCTTTACGAAAACCGTGCTGAGAACAAGAAATTAGTGGAGAGATCCGGAAGGTTATGTCGTCTGTTATAATTGCTTCAAAAAGTTTAGGTATTGCAGACAACTTTGCATTTTAGGAAACAATATTAAATTACTAAATATATGTGCATGTGTATATATTAGGGCGTCCCTAATTTTTCAAAGTTTTAAATTTCTATCGCATGGGACTTAATTTTGTTCATTTGCCTCTAAAACACTCGAAAATACATTTTTAGCTCATTTGGAGTACGATAACCCGTGCCAACTTGAATCGAGTCAAGTTCATACATGTTGCGCGGCAGTAGCGGTGCGTATTCACGGCATTTGTCATTTGTTCTCAATTACTCTCCCGATTGACACGTATTGTTATACATTTAAAAGATGGCAGTGGAATTAAGAAGCAATTAAAATGTGTTTTCTTAGTTGTAGACGTAATTTATCAAATAATATGCGCAATGTTACCGTCTAATCGTCAAGCTCTTGCAGCACTTTTTTATCATTCGCGAAGTTAAATTGACTGTTAGTGAAAGCACTAATCTCGTCATTCGGGAGTGCATTAAATTTTGGCAAAAAGCTAGAATCCCTACCAAAGCTATACCTTACTGTTTAAAAAAACTTGTGCTTCTTCACCATGCTTGGAGGGAGTCTAAAAAAAAAACAGACATTCACAAGCGCCATTAAAGCTTACGCTGATTCTTTGGAACTGCTGAAAATTGAAGAAGATAGGATATTTTTACAAAAACAAAGGGTGTAGACAAAAAGTTAGCCGAAAAAGAAGAAAGAGAAAGCCAGAGGTTTGCCGTCATCTGTTACTGAACAACTTACAAGATCTCATGAAAGCCTGGAGGAACCCTTGCCATCCACCTCTCCAATGCTAAGTTCTGAAACTACTACAAAAAGAGTAAGAAAAAACTGTATCACGCCGAAGTTAGTTGCAGCTTTAGATAGATGTCAATTAAGCACAAGGGATTCCGTCTATGTACATACATATATACTTCAGGCTTTAGTAGAAACACTAGATCTTAGCTGCGATGATTTTCTGATAAACAAATCGTCTATTCAACGTACACAAGGTCGATAAGACAGAGCGGAATCCATAAAATCAGATTTTCAGAATAAAGTGCGAGAAATTGTGACTGTTCACTGGGATGGGAAATTATGACCTGGACTTGACTTGAGAAGTTCTAAAGAAGAACGCCTACCAATTCTAATTTCATTTGGAGAAAAGGAACAACTTCTGACTGCTCCCAAACTGGAGAGCTCTATCCACCAAGTCACAAGTAGCCCCGATATCTCACTGTTCAAAACGTTTAGAGACAACTGGAAAACTATTAATTCTGCTGCCATTGAAACATATACCGATATCGTCTCACGACATTTTTGCAATACAACAATAGAAGGTCTGTTGACATTTTATAAGCAAAAACTGCTAAAAACCATTAGACGTGACTATTATCGGGAACTGATTGAACTCTCTATTATTTTCATAGAAGGAGACAGTGAAAAAATAAAATGAAATTTGGACTCCTGGAGCTATGCATTAAGCAAGATGGATGGGTAGAGCTATTTACTCTGTAAAGATGTTTGTTGCACTCTCAGCTCAAAATTAGTGCCAAGAATAAGCGAGCACTTCAACACGTCTGTTTATTTATTGCGGTTTTATATGTAAAACTATGGCTTGGATGTAGTCTGGCGATAAAGGCACCAAATCAAGATTTGTGCTTTTTAAAAAGGCTCTAGGAATATGAAACTGTTGACAAATTGATCTAAAAAGCAGCCCTGAACAAGTTTAGTCAACATATTTGGTACTTGTCAGAAAAATTGCCGTTTAGTCACACTTTGATCATGAAGTTAATGAACACACCAAAACGAACATTGTAGTGAATTTCCAAAGAAAGAGTTTGTATGATTCTGGGAAGAGATATATTCCATCTTAAAAAAATGTGTCTGATTACTTGTATTAATCAATAAAAAAAAAACATAAATTCGGTTTGGAAAATTATTTTTATTTATTTTAAAGTACAAAATGTGTGAAAATAATCATAATCGCAAGCTGCCCGAATGTGACTTGCCGATATTTTGGGCTACTCACGGACAATGGCTTTCTTCAGCATTTCGAAACTGGTGTATTTTTTACTTCGGATCATGCTCTCCAAAATGGCTCAGAGAGAATAATCCATTGAATTCGCATCTGGTGAATTCGAGAGCCATTGTGTGGTCGTAATGAAGTTCGCAACGTGGTTTTTAATCATTCTTGGTTCACTCGCGCTTTGTGAGATGGTCTTGTTGAAACGTCCATGGTTTGCGACCGAAATGTTTGTTTGCCCACGGCTTCAAAGCAGCCTCCAGTATACTTTCCCGATAATATGTCGCATTTACTTTGACGCCAGGTTCGATGAAAATAATTGGAGAGCGCCCATCTGCGGTGACAGCGGCCCAAACCATTATTTGTGGCGGGTGCTGCCTCCTGGTGGCCAACCGATGACTTAGATTTTCGTACAAACGGTTGGTCAAGCAACTGCTTCGCTCTATCAAGTCTCACTTGTTGCTGCTTCTGTGTGAGATCATGAGCCTTTTGGAACTTGTAAAGCTTGACACTGAGCTCATTTTTCAATATGTATTGGATGCTGCGTTCGGATATTTTCAGTTCTTTAGCCATTTGATTGGCACTTCGTCGTGGATTTCGCTCAAGTCGCTTCTTCACTTTCCGAACCATCTCACATGACGTTGAAGTCTTTTGATGACCACCTCCATGGCGTTTTGCAAAGCTACCAGTATCATTGTGACGAGTGATGGTGTGATAAACAAAAACTTTATTCACATTAAGGTGTTTGAGCTCACGAACAATTGCTGGCTGTGATTTTCCAGCTAAATATAAATCAATCACACTATTACGTTTGAATTCCATCGCTGATCACTTTTTTTTTGCATTCACTTTTGGCTTTTGTACACTAGTGAACAATACTCCTAACTGTCATTCAGCAAATTTATAAACAGCTGATTCCAGTGCGACTGCTGGGCGAACGGTCTGAAGTTTGTTACACTTCGAGTGCCGGACCCTGTAATAAGTAAATACTACTATATTTATTAAATAGTCCTATTTTTTATACAGTTTTTAATAAATTGTTAATAACTATTATTTATTGTTGCAAGAACATTATTAAGTGATTTTGTGTTCGTCATGAGCACACATTTATTTTCTGGATTTTCCCGTTTTTACATAGGATGAAGATGTTGCCTATTCAGAGGCGAAAAGGAAAGTGGTTTCTTTAACGGCAGTTAATGATACAGCTGAAAGAGCTGTAAAACTTATGCAATATTTTCATGGTTTGATCACTGCAAAAGAAAAGCAAACGCAATTTTTGCTACGCTGTATTCAAGAGCATAGATTTTTGTATCCAGACTATAAAAAAAGACCCTCAAAAAAAAAATAGCCTGCCTGATATATTTTTTTATATTATTTTAATAAATAAGTTTCTTTATACATAGATCTAAGTTATACAAAAAGTTGTGATCCCTGTCTCGCTCTCAATTGAGTCAAGTTTGTTTATATCGGGTGATTTTTTAAGAGCTTGATAACTTTTTAAAAAAAAAAAACGCATAAAATTTGCAAAATCTCATTGGTTCTTTATTTGAAACGTTAGATTGGTTCATGACATTTACTTTTTGAAGATAATTTCATTTAAATGTTGACCGCGGCTGCGTCTTAGGTGGTCCATTCGGAAAGTCCAATTTTGGGCAACTTTTTCGAGCATTTCGGCCGGAATAGCCCGAATTTCTTTCGGAAATGCTGGAATAGTTGCTGGCTTATTTCTGTAGACTTTAGACTTGACGTAGCCCCACAAAAATAGTCTAAAGGCGTTAAATCGCATGATCTTGGTGGCCAACTTACGGGTCCATTTCTTGAGATGAATTGTTCTCCGAAGTTTTCCTCAAAATGGCCATAGAATCGCGAGCTGTGTGGCATGTAGCGCCATCTTGTTGAAACCACATGAGTCAACATTTAAATGAAATTATCTTCAAAAAGTAAATGTCATGAACCAATCTAACGTTTCAAATAAAGAACCGATGAGATTTTGCAAATTTTATGCGTTTTTTTTTAAAAAAAAGTTATTAAGCTCTTAAAAAATCACCCGATATTAGTTAATGTTTTCTAAGTCTATGCTTTTGATTTCAGCTGCCACCTTTTGGCCCATCTCTTTGTTATTCATGTTATTCTACCAAGCATGCGATGTTTTGTGTGTTATTTTTTATAATTTTTTGTATTTACGTGTTTGTATATACGTGTATTTTTTATTATTTTTTATGTTTTTTTCGTCATATATACATACTTGAGCTTTGGTTTTCATTTTATCTTTATATCACTTTTAGCAAATGTTTGTTTTATACGTGCTTTTAGTAAGGCACATCATATTGGTGTAAACTGTCACGCCTATATATTTTTGAATTGCGGTGTTTAGAAAATGTGTTAAGTAATATCACTTAGCACCGAAGAAACTTTAATAAAGCATAAGCATCTACTTATTAGAAGCTTCTTTCAACAATAATTTATTTGTCACGACATACATATGTCCCTCTCGCAAAATGATGAAGAGCAGAACAAATTTTGAAAAATTCCAGACCTTCGTCTACCCGCTATTGTCTTCCTGTTCGAATTCAATTTCAAAAGGAATCAGTTCTATGAACCCTAAATTCTTCAGATTTGCGCTAGATCCTGAAAGGGAATTAACTTCAAAATCTTCCTTCGTCAGTCCATAAAATGATAATTCACCCTCGCGATGTTATTGAATATGCAACAGTTTCAATTGGAGAGCTCTACTGTGTAAAGCAATAAGGACGTTAAGATGTATCGACATACAAATATTCTTTTTCGTTTGTCCACTTTTTTAATAATAATATAATTAATTAAAATTCGCTACAATGGGGGGGTTGGGCTGGATTAGTGAAAAACGGGAGAAGGAGATTCTAAAAAGCTTTGGCAAAAGTTTCACTTTTATATAGGCAGTGGAAGTATTTTTGACCGCTGATTCTATACAAGACCGACCACTGTGCGCTATGCCAAATTAGAGCTTTATGTCTTAAAGTAATGTCACTTTATAGATTTTCTGTTATTGGCGTTTTGTGGGCGTGGCAGTAATCCGATTACGCCCAACGTAATTTTTTTTTGTACTAAGGAAGCCGCATACCAAGTTTCATCAAGTTATCTCAATTTTTACTTGCAAGGACGGACGGACAGACAGGCAATCACCCGGATTTTAACCTTTCCCAATCTATCTATCTCGCTTAGTGTTATAAACTCAAATAAGTATCTTTAACTTCTTACTTCCCCGCTGTTGGGGGAAAATAGAAACTTATACTATGAGCTGAGAATTTATTTCATTCTGATTTTATTTTGATATTTTAGGAAACTATCTTAAATAACTAAATATACGTGTATTTGAATATGTTTGTATGTATTGCAGGATATTATTTATGCTGCATGATATGAGATTTTAAGTGTACAATTCAATACATGTGTGTGTGTGTTTAATGCTATCTGATCTGTAGATTTCTGACTTGTGTTTATCCATGAATTTTTATTATTATTGGATGCGCATTGCATGTAAATGCATGTGTCTGTTTATGTATATACATATGTACATATGTATGTTCAATATATTTGAAAATAGATATTTATTTTTAATTGTATTTCGGCTTTGCTGATAGTAATTAAGTAAACATGTTCATTGATATTTGAACAGCGTCCGTGTCGAACGCCCCCCAACGTGCACAACATTGAATGAGATGCGGTAACCGACCCGCGAGAATCTCGAGATCGCGGCTAAGAGAGAGGTAGCACTGAAGTAATCGGTTTAAGGGCTCAACAAGGTAGCAGCGTCTGTTCACCAGGAGGTGCGGCTGCAAGCGGGCGTCTGCCTTGGAGCAAGCGGCTCGCTATATAAACTTGATAAAAGAAACTTCTCTCCCTTGATGGGATTGTGCCACTGGGTTTGGGATCCGCAACCTAAAACCATAATTCAATGACACTAAACTAATGCTATATTAATAATGTGCTTAATATTATTCTAATACCGGCGTAGGTATGAAATACGTTAGTTTGCCTCTACGTATACAAGTATAAGTATGTACCTGCTTGCAAAATGCAAAGCGAAAAGTGAGAACACAAAAAATGTAATTACGTATGTACGAATCATACAAAACCGTACAGTATGTGTATGGATGTAAGAATTTATGTGCATATGCTTGAGCGGTACTCTCAGAGGTGAATAGTGTAATTCATGGTCACGGTCATCCGATTTTGCTTCTGAGCAAACATGCTCCCCCATCAAAATGTTCTCATTTCAATCCCAAATGGGTACTGGTGCAATGTTTTGGACGGCTCTTCTTATAACTCCTTTTGTAGTTTTGATGTCCACAGCCCTTACTTTGCCGTTTGAACCAGGGGCAATGTCGATAATTCTGACAAATGACCAATGTTGTGGGGGCAAGTTGGTTTCATCGATGTCACTCGCTGCCATTCCGTTAACGAAGATACATGGATATGGATGGCTTTATATGGCATTGGCAGTAATGAAATTCCAACCAATCAATGAGTCGTGGTTAATGCTTCGCCATCATTGGGCCATTTGAAAGCGGTACTGCGGACGAAAGTTTAAAAGAGCTTCTACTCAACTTCGATGGTCTGCAGTTCTTCATATGCCAGGTAGGCATTTCAATGGATTTCCTTGATTTCAATGCCGCCTCCCATAAACCCCCAAAATGGGAAGCATGAGGCGGAAAGAAACAAAACTCAAAAAAAGTGTTGTTGGAAGATCCTTCAATTTTGCTTGAGCACCAACGAAATTAGTGACGTTGTCAAAGCAAATGCGTTGAGGAATGTAACAAAACGTTTCTGACGAATTATAAATTTATTATTAGAGAGGTATGACGCAAACGAAGATTGCTATGTACGTTTTGCATGGAGCTCCACGAAGACTATAGATTGCACTAAAAGGGCCGCAAAGTCGACGTCGCTAACTAGAAATGAACGTTGCACTTGCAAGCGATTGGCAGGAAGATCCGCCATAATTTGACCCATTAACATAGGTTTATAATGCATACAGAGCACGCAATTTCGAATAATTTTCCTTACGATTTCGCAGATATTTATAATCCATACTCGCTCACAAACAAGACTTATTATAACCTGGGAGCAGCTTTCGATTAAAATCTTCTATGTACAACGATGTTTGAAAGAAGTGCTATAAATTTCGCGTCAAATGGAATTGGCGCTTTCGACAAACGGTCACCGCCTCTGAGTACTGAATTTTCTATATAGTCGCCACTTTATATTTTGCAATAAGTAACGTTGTTCTGTAAGCCTAATTTATAATAGAACGTACATAAATGTAGCACCTATACGCGCGTTAATGCGTCTGCGAAACCATGAATTTCACAGCAGAATTAGATGTTGTTTGTACCTGACGAGGAAATCCGATTTTGTTAATAAAGTTAAAATCGACTTTAATCTGTAACCAAATGTTATGAAGATCGAGTGGTAGTGTTTCATCCCAATCTAATTGGCGGACCCAAATTTTTTGCATTATTGGCAAAAAAAACTAGTTACAATGTATTCCCGGAATTTCTAAGTAAACAATTATTGTCGGTGTCGCATGGTACATATGTACATATGTAGTTTGTCATGAAGGTTTGAACTTGTGGGTTCTTTAGAGTTGGTGTGTTAAAAAATGTCAACAAAGCAGAAAAAATTATTGCAAATCAGATTAAATTAACATCAAAAACCCGAGACTTTAAGAAAAATTGATATAGGTATTGGCGTTGGATTATAATGTATCTAAGGCGGCCATCTCAAAAATAATGAAATTTTGGAAGCAGTGGCAAACACACACGGGATGGCAACCAAGAAAACCTTACATTAATCGGAATATCTCGTTCTTGCCGTTCTTGAGGCTAAAACCTTGCCTTGACGGTTCTTAAGCCAAAGACAGCGTTATTATGCAATTTTAAAGACAACAGTCAAGCTCAAATTTGCCAAATTGTACCCTGGAAAACAATTTCATGCAAGTGATGGATGCCTAGAAAATTTCAAGAAACGATACGGTTTCGCCACAAGTCACAGATAACCCCGTTCATTCATAATTTGCGGGCAAAAATTAATGAAACGGAAATTTCGGACATGCAGCTACAATATAACGCAGATGAATTTGGATTATTTTATTGTTTTCTGCCTGATAAAACGTTTGTCGCGGAAAACGTAAAGACGGCACCTGGCCGAAAAATAGCTAAGGATAAATTCAGATTTATGTTGTGTGCGAATGCAGATGGTTCGCATAAGTTGAAACCATTGATAATTGGTAAATCCGCAAGCCCCCGTTGTTTCAAGGGGTTTGAAAACCATTTGAATATGCTAATTCGCAAAAGTTTTGGATGAATTCAGAGCCATTCTTCCGCTGGTTCCATTATTCGTTTATTAACTAGATAAATTTATTTTTTTTTTATCATTTTAAATTTTTAAGTGTGCCAAAATATGTTTCAGGTTCGTAAATTTTCTGCTGAAAATGACTTACCAACAAGAGCATTATTGCTGATTGACAACTGTACTGCACATAAGCCAATTGACTAGTTACAGTCAGATGATGGAAAGATTGCGGCAATGCTTTTACCACTTAACGTGACAGCTTTAATGCCCACGGATCAAAGTCCTATTAGAGTGCCCAAGTTAGGATACCGGGCTAAACTGTTATGGAACACAAGAAAACGTTTCGGTTGAGAATATTTTGAAAGGACATTCAATTCGTGAAGCCACCTTGCTTCTTAAATCAGCATGGAATGAATTGCTTGGAGAAATATAAAACAGTGGGACGATGATCAATACGACAGTGAAGACGAAATTCCACTGCTTACACTGATTAGATCAAATAGTTCTAACGATGATACACTTCGAAAGGTACAATCGTTATTGTCTTAGGTAGGTGGTGTTGACGTCAGCAATGAAGACATGGAAAATTTGAACAACAACCAAAATACGGAAGATGATGAAGATTTCGAAGTGTCTGACAATAAAGTTGAAGAACCAGTTATCGAGGAAGATATGCAACAACAGAAAGGGAGTTTTTCGGAAGCAGTTGATTGCATCAATACCTTGATAAAGTGGTATAAAAACAATAATGATGCATCTTATTAATATGAGCACGGAAATTGTCAAGAGCTATTACACAAAAGAAAAGAAACAAACAAGTCTCGACCACAAGTACAAATTAAGTTCAAGTTTCTGTTTTAATATGAGTAAAAATGAGTCATGCAAATAAATTAATCGTATTATATCATCAAATTTATGTTTATTTCCGTGTTTTTTCCAAATACTAAAACCTAATGCTAAAAGCTTCATTATAAGATGTGTCAGATAATTGTGTAGAATTCAATTTGTCGACCTTCGGCATTGTTGGATCATCATGAACCATATTACAAAAGGTGCAGAAAAAACTTTTATATTCCGAATATTTGCCGTTACATTTAGGCGATCGATTATGGTTACTGCTCGTGTTTCCAAATGATATTTTTTCAACTTGAGTTGTCATAATGGTAACTGGTTCCGTAGCTAGTCCACTTAGTATCCACTCGAATATAGTATTTTGAGCTAGAGTGTTTGAAATTCTTTCCACATCTTCTAGTATAATTTACGGTATGAGATCGCTGCCTAATAGAAGATCTATTTGAGGAAGGGTGTTGCAGTTGGAATCTTCTATCTAAAGGTGTGAAACCTTTTCTCAATGGTTGCTATTTATATAATAGATTGAAAGCATATTTGTTAGTTGCGGTAAAACTATAGCGTCTGCTTGAATTCTGTTATTCCCTTAAGGGAAATAAGGATGAGAGAGATTCTATTAGAGTTTAGAACTACTCTTCCGCCTATACCCGTAATTTCAAAGTTGGCTTGTTTTGTTCGCAGTTTTTCCTATTTTATGCCCTAGACGCTATGAATGGTCATTGTCATCTTTGATCTATTAAGGCTCAATGTTTGAACAGTTCTCTTCAGTGTTCTTTTGGAGACGACTACTGTGGGTAGCAATACCCTACTTTCAATTTCGCTGTGTATGGCGTGAGTTTTTTGTGCTTTTAAGCAACATGGTGTCAAATTTCGTGATTTTAAGTTTCGGGAGTTGCGGTTGCAACTAAACCCGTGGCTCTTTTTGAGAGCTACTTTAGAGTGTATTGGAAAAACTATTAAAAAGCAACATTGAATGATGTTTTTTATGACAATATACACAATGGAATTTGCTTTCGCAATTATAGAGTTTGTGGGCATGAGACAGTTTGTACACAGTCTCTTTGATCCGACAAAGGTGTGCCTTTGGTTAATATTAAAATTTTTAAACTTCTCTGCAAGTTATAAGCTACAGGAGGGCAATACATGGCACGCATGACGTGTGTTCAGATGCGAACGATTGTGTTTTGAAAAATCTATTTAAATGGTTGTTGCTTCCAGCTTGGAGTCTATTGAAGCTTCAATTAAGGTCATGTTGAACATTTTTAGTTTTGACAATTTTTTTGTCTACCCTTTCCGCATTTCCATATTAAGAAATCTTTCATTTGCTGCCATTGAGAGCGATTGCTCCCACAAAAGTAACGATTTTCTGTGTACAGTTGATTTTTTTCACATTTTCCAATAAATTCATCCAGGTAAATATGTTTATAATATTAGTTGAGCCTTTAGTCTTCGACACACAAAAGAAATTTTGCACGAATTTACATTGTGTTCATTATCCACCGCCATTTTGCAAATATGAGCGTTTGGGGAATCTCGGGGAATGTCGGGCCACATAGTTTTTTACATTTGACATGATAACTTCATATATTTGACGTGTATAAGTGATTTTTCGTGCAGAATTTCAACAACACAATAGTTTTTCAACATTTCCTGATAGTTTCGTGCTCCGAAAAATTCTTTTTAGTCATTATGCCGCGGTACTATCCCAAACAAGAGAAAATTGTTGATTTCGACAACATTTCGGAGGCGATCAAGTCGGTGAAAATACATCACAACAGCGTTCGACAATCTGCGACGGCACACAAAATTCCGAGGACCAACCTGATTCGTTATATTGCAGCATTTGATGGTGCGAGCATCGACGTTACTACTGCCAATGCCGATGTAATGAAGAATTTGCTGGCTGAAAGCACGACGATGGGCACAAAAACAGTGAGTTCTGCTGGTTTCTTTCTTTTTCTTTCATCGAATAATAAATAATTTTTTTTTATTTCAGATCTTCAACATCGAACAAGAGAAGGCGCTGATAAGCTACATTCTCCAGGCCAGCGACATCAACTACGGAATTAGTTTGATGGAGCTTCGTAAGCTCCCGTATGAATTTGCTCGGAAAGTTGGCGCGTCGTATCCGGATCCATGGAACGACGATCAACAGGCGAGTAAGGATTGGCAGTTGGCGTTCATGAAACGCCACAAAAATTTGTCACTGCGAACACCAGAGCAAGTAAGCCAGAGCCGTGCGAAGCGATTCAACAAAGAGAATGTCGATGCATTCTTTGCCAACTTTTCATCCGTTCTCGGTAAGACGCCGTTTGAACCTGACCAACCAGACCTGTCAAAACCATCACGTGCAAAGGACAAAAGCAGGTCGGCTCATCAACATCTGCCGAAAAAGGCACCAATGTGTCTTTGGCTTTGGCCGTCAGCGCTAGTGGCCAGTCTATACCGCCATTCTTCCTCTTTCCTCGAGTCAACATGAAAGAGATTTTTATGACTCATGCGAGTCATGGCGCTGTTGGTGTTGCGAACGGTTCTGGTTACATTAACTCTGACGTATTCCCTCAATTCATGCGTCATTTCATCAAGCACACCGGTGCTAATGCCGATTCGCCAACCATGTTGCTGCTGGACAACCACGGTTCGCATTTATCGATCGAGGCGATAGATTTGGCGTTGGATCATGGCATCACGTTGCTGTCTTTTCCGCCGAAATGCACGCACAAAATGCAGCCGCTAGATGTTGCGGTATTTGCACCATTTAAAGGCATGATGATCGTGAAGCATGATGCATGGAAAAAGTCCAACATTGGTGTCACTTTCGATCTGCATCATGAGCCGCTCCTTGTCGATCAGTGCCTCGATGTTATGTTAACGCCGAAAACCATCAAATCCGGCTTCCGAACAACTGGCATCTACTCGTTCAACCCGCAAATTTTCACTGAAGTTGACTTTGTCGCTTCGGAACTGAGCGGTGAAAAATTGTTCGGTGACGAAGAGAAAGACGCCGACAATCAACGTCGAGTTCTGGCCTCTGGTGATGCCATTGTGACTGCTGCGAATGAGGAGGTGTCAACGTCGGAGGCATCGACAAGTGCCCCAGCTTCAACAAGTGGTGCTGCATCATCGTCGTTGTCTCTTGTTTCGGCTCCACAGCTCCGTGATGCATTGAAATCGGTTGGCCCGTTGAAATTGGGCACACCTGCGCCGAAATCAAAACGTGGCCGCAAGACAATGGAGTCAACGATTTTGACATCGCCTGAGGTTGTCACAGATCTGCGTGACAAGGCCGAAAAAAAGCGGCAAAAATTGACGAAAGCAGCCGATGAACCAGCAGCCAAGAAGTAAAAAGGCCGTGGCAAATCGAAGACGCCACGAAAGAGAAGCCCGTCTCCGACCGAAACCGACATCGAAGAGGACTTCGATTTTTGCACGATTTGCAAGAAAAAGATGCCGAAGCACGAGAATCGTCAAAACGCGGCCCATTGCATCGTTTGTGGTCGAGGGGTTCACCGGAAATGTGCCGGACCGAACCCACTGCGAGTCGGAATAATTTTTTTCGCCAATTCCTATTTTTCTTATTATTTATGAATCTCTCTTTCATTTCCATTGATAAATAAACGTTTTTCATCGATAACAATCATGTTTTAATCGATGGCATTCCCCACCTTTTTTCAAAATCGCAAAATCAGGTTTTTTGCGCCAATGGCTATAACTTTTAAATTTTTGTAGAATTTTATCAAACCAATGTTATCAAAAGCAAGGTTACGACTCGCACTACAAATCCATGCTTTGGAATTTTCACAAAAAATAACTTTTATGTGACTTTTTAACCGAAATCAAAACGACAACAACATTCCCCACCTTCCCCTATAAAAGCATTGGCAAATATACAGCAATATGTAAATATAATTCGCGTTTAGAAACATGCGCGAAAGCGAGATTGAAGATATGCAATTTTTGTTGTGTATTATGTGTACTCTACATATACTATACATATAATGTATTTTGTAAACTTGTAAAATAACGTATCATCAAAAAATTCGGAATTGAGTGTCTTATTGATTATGATTCACTACTTCAAATTATAAACATAATATTACATATGTCCAACATTTTCAGGTTCTGCGCTCAGATATATACCAGTTTTAACCAATATTAAAAATTTTTTTTCACTCATGTTCCATTTTATGTCGTGTTTAATTCATGCCACTGTAAATTTCCAAAAATGTTGTTACGTTATTTCGCATTTCTGGTGACGATATGTATGTTTGTATTCGTTCTTTTTTATAGTCTTGCAACCTGTTGCTATAGTTCACCTAACGGTTGTACATATCACCTAAAAAACTAATATATCAGGATGACGAGAAAACTTGAAATCCGTGTGACTGTCTGTCTGGCCGTCCGTGAAAATTGGACTGCGGGTTTCTTAGTACAAAAAAAATACTAGTATGTAGATGGGCGTAATCGGACGACTACCACGCCCACAAATCGCCATTAACCGAAAATTTATAACGTGCAGTAACTAAGCACTAAATTAAAATATAGCACCGTAATTTGGTACAGGGGATCGCAGTAGAAAAGGGGCACCTGTGGACAAAAATTTTGAAAAAGTGGGAGTGGATCCGCCCCCTAATAAGTTTAATGTACATATTTCCTAAACTACTAAGGCTACCACAACCAAATTTGATGAGCACAAACAGTATTGGAATTCCTACTGACAGTATGAAAATGGATGATTTTGAAAGATGAACCATGTACATAAGTATGTATACTGTTCAAATCTGCTAAAAGCGCAATAAATCAATAACTGTCAACTAACGGTTGTACGTATCATCTAAAACTAAGCGAGATAGATATACGGTTATATATGTATAAATGATCAGGATGACTACAAAAGTTGAAATCTGGTTGACTGTCTGTGGGCAAAAATTTTTTGAAAAGTGGACGTGGCCCTGCTCTCTAACAACAACCCAATTTGCTGAGTACTGATCTTATACAACTTCTACCGACAGTGTGCAAATGGATGAAATCGGAGAATTACCCCGCTCACTCCTCATATAACGGTACCCGTAAACACTACTAACAGCGCGATAAATCAATAACTAAATACGTCAGAGACATTAAATTTTACCACCGAGATGATATGAGAGAGCTTTTTTGGAGCTGGTGTAAAAATTGAACGATGGGCGTGGCACCACCCACTTTTTGGTGAAATAACCTTATGACCAATAAAAACTGTTCAAGCCACTAGGTACCGAATATTTAGATTTAGGTAAATGTTTTATATATATAACTAGAATTAAGGGTTAATCCTTCTCTTAGAATGGTATGTCTGTATAGCCCCCATATACTTAGTATAAAGATTTTCGAACATCCGGCTGACTTTACTCTATATGATTGGTTTTACACCTTAAAGTATTCCCCTGGCCTTGATTCTTGCAAATTTGCAAAAGTATAAAATGTTCGGTTGCACCCGAACTTAGCCCTCCCTTACTTGTTTTAGTATTTGTATGCACTTCTCTGCACTGTATACTTTGCTTGTTTGATTATATAACTTTTAATGTGTACTTATATATCTTATCTTATTAACGTATTTTTCAATTTGTATACACTTCACTCCTTTTGTTTAGTTGACTGCAATTTAATTTTTACTTTGTTTGTTCTTTTATAGAAGATATATATACGAGTATCTGTGTAATGAAGAATGTGCGACGAACTTTCATTAACTTCCACAGATATTGATGAGAAGATCTCGAATGTACGTTGATAAAACCACTTGTAATCGGAATGTACGATTACAGAGGAAGGTACGATGATATGTGGCTAAAATTACTTACACAGAATGTTGCCAGGGTACAACAATCCAAATAATCCGTTAATTCAAGTAATTGGATATCGCTACACAGCTTCTGATGTGGGACAGTAAAGACAACACTCGATTATCTCCTTTAGCTACCAGTGCACTTTGGTTGGTGATCATAGCATCTTTGGAGTAAAGACTGCTCTCAGTTGTCAACTCCGTTAATATCCGTACCAGGCAACAGGCAAAAATTTTATCGTAAAATCACATGAAGCAAACACCGAAAGTAGAAGCAACAAATCGGCAAACAGTCGAGCACATTAAAATTTGCGACTTCGAGTGTCGAAAGTCGACACTTGCTGCTGATCAAGATCGAATGCAACATCAAAAAGGTAATAACGGCGACTGTTGCTGATTTTTGATTTTTGCTGCTGCTTCGACTACGAATTTGCTTTTTTTCCGAAGCAGAAGCTGAAGTCAATGCTCATTTTAAAAAGTCGTGAGCAGTTTTTGTGGATAATATGTGCTGATATGATAGTAAATAGAGCAAAGTTAGAATGACAAAAGTTTTAAAAATTCTACTACTGAAATATGATAAAATCCGGAAACAGCCACGTGTCAAATAACGTGTTAGTTCTCATAAATAAGTTTCTAACTGTCGTGGGACAAAATTAAAGCTGGTTCGTTTTTAATTTGTATTTATTTTTTGAAGCTATACTTCTTATACGAGTTCGGAAGAGGTTGCAATAGATTCAGGTTGCGCAACCTTGCTCAATATGAATCTACGCAACCTTGTCTGCGAAGATGTTCGAGCAGCAAGCGAAGCGCTGGCAATCGACGATCGTTTGTTCGTTTCTTTCGGCACAGCTCGGCTTTTCTACCAACAACACAATGTTGCCATGCTTATGCTGTTGTTGTTTTTGTAGAACAATATTTCAATTTTTGGTTGGTGACATATTCAATGAAAAATAAATTCTGTTGGGATTCGAACCTACGTGCTCGTCGTAACTTTTCAAGAGCTTACCACCAACACCACCATTGACACTTGTATTGCGTTGTCCTAATTATGGTTTGGTTATGCATGAAAGAAATATACTATGGATCGCCGATTGTTACCTCTTTCCTTGCTGCTGCTGCGCATATGTATGTTTGTATGCTTGTGCATTATTGAAGTTATGCTTCTTTTTCTTTCGTTTGTCTTTCATTTCTGCGAATTCTCAACTATTTTGCATATATTTTGGTTGAAATACTCTGCGTTGGCCGTTGAAAAATTAAGGCTATACTTTACAGGATCATTTCTGTAGTTAGTCCTTATTTACATTTTTTTGGAAATCGATCCGCAAAGACGAAGTATATCGTTTTATCTGACAGCGTGAGGTTTAAGAAGTTCATTACTAATTTTGTCTTGTGGCATATTAGAAATGATGTTTCTTCGAAAATCGTTCGCTTACAACGGATAAAACGACTTTTGAGTGGTGATTTTAATGAACAAATTCCTTTTGGTTGAAATGCTTTGCGTTGGCCGTTGAAAAGTTAAGACTATACTTCTCAGGATCATTCATGCCTTTCATTTCTTCAAAGAAATTAATGACATTTAGAAATATGCATAATTTGCATTATTTCGTTGTCATTTCCATATTCGTAGCAATAGAATTTCTATGGCATAAGTAAAGTAATGGCCGCCGATTGTCACCCCTTGCCGCTGTAGCAGCTCAGCCTACAAACATGCGTAAATATGTATGTATGTATACGTATGATCGTGCATACATACCGACGCAGATTTTTGCGAGAAGCACCAGAAAGTTGTGCAATTTATGATTTTTAGCTTTTGCCATCGTCGCGAAAAGACGACTTGTTGGCAAAGGCATGCTCGGGGAGATGTTACGGCCTCTGTTTTTATGAATGAAGCGAGATAGCTTGTGGAATTTGCGCCTGCGTTCATGAATGAAATCGTTTTTGTTGTAAAATTTACTGCACTTGTTCTTCGCCAATTTGGCTGCCATATTGACTTGTGAAGATCAATTTTTTGTTGGTGACATATTCATATGTGTACGCATATGTATCTTTGTATGCTTGTGCATTATTCGGCAATGTATGCAAATATCGGGTGATTTTTTAAGAGCTTGATAACTTTTTTTTAAAAACAAACGCATAAAATTTGCAAAATCTCATCGGTTCTTTATTTGAAACGTTAGATTGGTTCATGACATTTACTTTTTGAAGATAATTTCATTTAAATGTTGACCGCGGCTGCGTCTTAGGTGGTCCATTCGGAAAGTCCAATTTTGGGCAACTTTTTTTCGAGCATTTCGGCCGGAATAGCCCGAATTTCTTCGGAAATGTTGTCTTCCAAAGCTGGAATAGTTGCTGGCTTATTTCTGTAGACTTTAGACTTGACGTAGCCCCACAAAAAATAGTCTAAAGGCGTTAAATCGCATGATCTTGGTGGCCAACTTACGGGTCCATTTCTTGAGATGAATTGTTCTCCGAAGTTTTCCCTCAAAATGGCCATAGAATCGCGAGCTGTGTGGCATGTAGCGCCATCTTGTTGAAACCACATGTCAACCAAGTTCAGTTCTTCCATTTTGGCAACAAAAAGTTTGTTAGCATCGAACGATAGCGATCGCCATTCACCGTAACGTTGCGTCCAACAGCATCTTTGAAAAAATACGGTCCAATGATTCCACCAGCGTACAAACCACACCAAACAGTGCATTTTTCGGGATGCATGGGCAGTTCTTGAACGGCTTCTGGTTGCTCTTCACCCCAAATGCGGCAATTTTGCTTATTTACGTAGCCATTCAACCAGAAATGAGCCTCATCGCTGAACAAAATTTGTCGATAAAAAGCGGATTTTCTGCCAACTTTTCTAGGGCCCATTCACTGAAAATTCGACGTTGTGGCAGATCGTTCGGCTTCAGTTCTTGCACGAGCTGTATTTTATACGGTTTTACACCAAGATCTTTGCGTAAAATCTTCCATGTGGTCGAATAACACAAACCCAATTGCTGCGAACGGCGACGAATCGACATTTCACGGTCTTCAGCCACACTCTCAGAAACAGACGCAATATTCTCTTCTGTACGCACTGTACGCATTCGTGTGGTTGGTTTAATGTCCAATAAAGTAAACTGAGTGCGAAACTTGGTCACAATCGCATTAATTGTTTGCTCACTTGTACATACAGTAATACCTTGTTTTACGTCCGCTTCGTTAACGTTGTCTTGATTTACGTTGTGAAAATATTAGTGACCTCTGCACGCGATTTACGTTGTCAATTTGATTTACGTCGCCTGTATGAAATATGAATTTGGGGAATCCCTTGCTTACATTTATTTATTTTGAATTTTGTCAATATATTTCATGAAGTCGTTCGGTTGATTTTTATAAGGTAAAAGATTATCACAAGGGCATCCACTGCTGCAGATCGTTGTTTGGAATCCACTACTAAAATAAGACCCGTTTTGATGGAAAAGATGGAAAAGGCACTGACTCTTTGGATAAGTGATTTGGGGGAAAAAATATTCCGGTAACTACTTCAGTGATTAAAAGGAAGGCAATTAGTTCATTTAATGATGTAAAGTTAACAACTACAGATTGTGAAGATTTTTGTTTCAACGCGAACTATGGGTGGCTGCAAAACTTTAAAAAAAGGTCCTAACTTTATTCCATGGAGAATCTGCAAGCGCAGACAACGAAGCAGCTAAAAATTTTGTGAAAAATCTAAAGGAGGATACTCACCTCAGCAAATTTTTAATGTGGACGAGACGGGACTTTTTTGGAAACAAATGCCAAAAAGGACGTTTATATCAAAAGAGAAAAGAGCGGCCGCCGGGCCAAAAGTTCCAAAGACAGACTTACACTTCTTCTAATCTTCTTACCGTCGAATACAATGGCGCTTATCCAACCGATGGATCAAAGCGTTATCGCGGCATTTAAAAAATACTACTTACGAAGGACATTTTACAACTTGATTGATGCAATTGATAAAGAATCTCACTGCGCATCTGCTGATGTAGTTCGCAATTTTTGGGTCAAATATAATGTCATGCAAGCAGTGGAAAATATTAAACAAAGCTGGGAAGAAGTATCCGCGACAACGATGAGCCATGCATGGATAAACATATGGCCGGAATATACTACATCTCGATGTGGATCAGAAGAAAATTCCAACGATTTAAATATAGAACTAATTAACTTAGCCCACACTGTTGGCTTCACAGATGTTGATGAATCCGACCTTATTGATATCTTGGAAACAGGTGATGAACCATTAACTAACGCAGAAGCATTGGCATTGACATATACTCCTAATAAAGATGATAATCTATTAGAAAATTCGATGGTCGAAAATGAGTTCACAATTCCCAATCTCAAAGCTATCAGAGGCTTTTAACCACATACAGAAAGCGATCAATATTTTTGAAAAATTCGACAAAGATGAAGAGCGAGTTATCTCAACACGAAACTCAATTAACAATAGCTTGCAACATTACAAAGATTTGTTTACACAAAAGAAACTATTTTTGTCACAGAAGCGGATTGATTCATTTTTCAAGCCCATTTTATCATCCGATACTCCTTCGTCAAGCCAATACCAAACCTCGCAGCGCAATATTCCAGACGAGGATATCCAAATTATCATGTCTGAAATTTCATCAGAGGACTTTACTTCATCAACCCAAGGACAGACATTTAGCCAGCGAAGTCTTCCAGACGATGATATCAAAATGCTCGTGTCTGAAATTTCATCAGCGGACACTACTTCATCAAGCCAAAGAAGTCTTCCCAACGATGATCTGCAAAAGCTTTTGTCTGAAGTATTGATACCAAATAAAAACTTCGAGCAGTGAGATATTCTAAAATTTAAGTACTTTTATTTTATTTATTGCTCAAGTTTGGAGTGAATTCATATTTTAACTTATTATTTTTACATACAAACGAGTATGTAATATGTACATTTATCATAGATATTCCAAAACGGATCTGAATTTCATATGTCGAATTTTTTTACACTTGAAATACACTTACGTGAAGTGAATATAATTTATCTCCTAATTGATATAGTTTTTAACTCTTTTTATGTGCTTATGGACTTTATATACATACAATACATTTCTTAGTATGTAATTGAATTAAATGTGCATTTATGTACTTTATTTGAAACAACCAATAACCTTGCCTTTTTCATAATCATATGGAAAACTACAAATTTGATTAACGTCGTTTCGATTTACGTCGCAATCATTCGGAACCGACCAAAACGTAAATCGAGATATTACTGTATAAGTTTATATGAATGTATGAACATGCAAGTCAATGCGCGCACATGTAATAAGTATATTGATAAGTGATGAAAATATGATTTCAATTTCTGAACGCGCACATGCGTATACATACACTCATATGAGCATGTGCATATACACAAGATAGGATAGAAGATGTATGCCTTTTAACATCGTATACTATACAAATAAATATTTTCCTTACTAATAGAAATTAAATTTATCACAGCAATATACATAATATACATATACATAATATTGCTGTGATAAATTTAATTTCTATTAGTAAGAAAAATATTTATTTATATAGTATACGATGTTAAAATCGAAAAATTAAAAATTTATTCTGTCGTGTGACTTTCCAAGCGCTTACCACCAACACCACCATTGACGCTTTGGTTGCGCTGACTTAAGTATGGTTTGGTTATGCATGTAAGAAACATACGATGGTTCTAATAATTTTGTTTAAGTATAGCAATATGCTTTTGTAGAACGTTTGCATTCGCAAACATACAGACAAATGTGCAAACGACATAATATATGTATGTATGATTGTTTCGCATTTTGCTTCTACGCCGGTCAAATTTCTATACAAAAATCGGCTGAAATGTGTGATAAAATAAAAAATGGACAACTAGGGCCAATAATTTTTAAAAAATTTATTGACAATAAATATAAATGAAAATACATGTAAATTTACTTAAATTTATTGAAATTTCGTTTCGCATTTTTCGGCACTTTCAAATTAATTAATATAAGTAAAATTCAATTGGGCCAAAACGAAACAATGAAATACATAATTATGGAAATGCCGACCGCAAAACGCAAAGGCATATATTGCACATAAATACATAGAAGCGATTTCTTGGTTGAAAGCAAAAATTGAAGCATGAGAAATTAAAATGCCGACGGCAAAACGAAATTGCTTACATTCGTACATTGCGTATGAATCATGAAAATATCATCATTATGTTTAGGTAAATCTTTTATATATTTAAAATGAGTTATTATAAAATTAGATCAAATTAGCATTAAATCATTTGAAAAATAATAAATCAAAAATAAAAGAGTTCTACATACATATTTCCATCCTATGGAATATCAAAGAAATCATTTTATAAATACATATATTTCTGTCTCTTCATATTCTCGGTTAGAATATGTGAGAGAATTGTAAAAAATTTTAAATTGCGAGGCGCATTCCGACCTACCTGATCTTCACAAGCCAATATGGCAGCCAAATTGGCTGGACCTACGATCAATGTTGATAAAATAAATGACAGTGATAATACGCATAACACAGCGGATTCCAGGTTATGTGATGGTAAGTTGCTCTTGAATATTTCAATTGTCCGTAATAGATGCACCTTGTGCATTAAACTTGTGCCTTGAAACTAATATCAATTGGATTGGCAAAAATTTTAATAATTTGATTTTAAATTGATTTTACAGCGGAAAAAGACAGTGTAGCCCGTGTTTCAAGAGGAGGGAAAACAGCACAATATTATCCTGAATACCGAGCACGAAAGAAAGCAGAGCGGGAAAAGGAGAAATTGGAAATGATAGCAGGCAGTCAAACGAGGAAGAGGAAAACAGCTGCGGAATATCAGAGAGCGCGTAAAAAAAGATTCAACGTTTGCTGTTCCATCAATCTCTGCGGGAGCGTCTATAACTACTGATGAATCAACGGTCGTCAATTCACCGATAACTGCTGGGCCTTCAACGCGTGTTGATGGATTACAAAAGAGAGATGATTACGCTGCATATTCTTTTCCGCAACGAAGAGACAGAACTACTTTTCTAGTCAAAGTTCCTTCATTTAGACTTTGCTTTATTCTTCATTTTATGTGCATAATAAATTTATAAAATGTGAATTTAAGTTTTCTAGTTTTCTTTCATACAAAATGATATGCATTTCTTGGAATATCACTAAGAAGTGTAACTTCATCCGTGCGTAGGGACTCCACGCACCTTTTTTTTAATTTGTGATCAAAATACATACATAAAGAATTTTTGAAATACTAGGAGAATATTTTCATATACTGAAAACGCAAAAAACAACAATATCCCTTTGCGCGATTATTTCGCTGAAAACTGGGTTTATGTTTTTGCAAATTAACACATGACAAATTAAGAGAAACCACTGCTAACTCTAGGAGAAGCTAAAGAAATTTTGTTTAAAAAAGGATTAGATATATCTCTAAATACAATACTGGACAGGCTTCAGAGTTCTGGCATCAAACCCAGAATTGCTGTAATTGAAGTCCTACTTTTAAAAACACACGTTAAAAAAGAGTTGTATTTGCCGCAGGAAATTATTTAAATCGCGTTTATATATTGGAACAATGTAATATTTACAAATAGGTTAAGTTTTGTTTTGTTCAACCCCTTGATACGTGTTTGTGAAAAAAGAATATTAAAAGGATGTTAAGAAACCCCAAAATGTGCATGTTTGCAGATGCTTCTCTGCTCATGGATTTGAGAGGCATCGCAGAAGGCCTGAGCGCTGTTAGAATAATAAAATTGCATTAAATTGGTTTACTGAAGTCAGATGAAATGATTTACAGCAAAAATAACCATTAACATACTTCGAAAATACAATGATCCAAAACAGAGCAATGATTTGGGGCAAAATATCTAATCAATGAACACTATATTGTTACTTTAGAATGGTCATCCCAGTCACCAGATCCCAATCGATTAAATAATTGGAGTCTAGTTATAAGTTCGACGACTATTTGTTTTTGACAGGAGATATTTCGTCTTGCCCTCGCTCACTGTCAGACCAATTTGCATTGCTTCCTTATCCAGTTTGGAGAAAGCAGAACTAACAGCGCGGGTGTTGAGGCCAATTATGTCAATATCATTGGCATACGCCAGCAACTATACACTCTTATAGAAGATTGTAAATGCTCGATTAAGTTCTGAAAGTCGAACTATTTTCTTCAGCAGCAGGGTGTCACCTTGTCTGAAACCTCGTTTAGTATCGAACGACTTGGAGAGGTCCCTATCCTGACGGAGCTTTTAGTATTGCTCAACGTCAGTTTACACAGAAGTATTACTTTTGCGGGGATATCAAATTCAGACATCGCGGCTTGAATTCCACAAAAAGAATTAATGGAGAATCAACTAAATTGGTAGAAGAATTGCAAAAATTTCATTTTAGGAGTATACATCTAAATGAAGATTATTGAGTTTAGAAAAATTCCAAGTTAGTTTAGACAAAAAATGGTCAGGATTTCAACGAAACCATTTAGAATCGTCCAAAGATCCCAAAATTAAAAAATAAACTATTTTAAAAATGATATTGAAGAGACGGAAGGTACGCTTTATTTGACAGCGTGCGCCAAATTAAGCGAATCAAAAACGTTAATTAAAGGAAATAGTGCTCCCAGGAAAAAGGAACGCTTTTCAAATCCTGGTTTAGTTCGCAGGCTTCAATTCTTATTAAGAGAATTAGAATAAATATATTGAAGACTGCGAAATAAACGAAATATGCTATCTAGATAGTAAAGAGAAACTAATAGAGAAAACTCGTGATACTGTGCTTGAATTTATTAGGCAGCACGAAAATGAATAGTTAAGTCGTAAATTCTATGATTTAAGAAATAGATTTTACAAACTCATATTAAAATCTAATAGCAAAAAAATGATGCCAATTTTACGTTGCCTCAAGTTGACATTCCTATTTTTTCAGGAGAATACGCTCATTGGCAAACTTTTAGAGAATTGTTTGAGCAAATAAAATATGTATTTTAAAAACTATATTAAGAGGATCGGCTGCAAGTTGCTTACAAGGTTTATTAAACTATAGCTTATGCAAAACTTAGACAAAAATTTAAAGCTTAGGTATGAAAATTTCCTTAAAACCTCCAAGGAAATAGCGACCTTAAATTCACTACACTCGTTTCTGATTCATGAAGGGAATGCACTAGAGCAGCACAAGTTTCAAACACATCACCAAAAATTAAAAATACAGTATTTAAATGCATAATGGGATGTAATACTCAACGTTATGTATTGTTGCTGGCAAAGTGTGCTGTATTGCTGATTATGGTGATATGGGCAAAGGTAGTTCACAAGCTCTGCGTAGTTTCGACGGAATCGTCTTTGTCACCGAAATCGATTCCATCGTTGCTTTGCAAGCGGTTATTGAAGGATATGAAGTAACCAACATGGAGCATACAAAGAAGGTACCATCTTTGTAACAACAACTGGTTGCAAGGACATTGTTAATGGCGCACATTTTGAAGACATGCTCGATGATACGATCGTTTGTAATATTGGTAATTTCGATTGTGAAATCGACGTCGCCTGGTTGAATGCCAATGCCAAGGAGAAGATTAATGTCAAACCCCAAGATCGTTATACACTATCCAATAGTAATCCCAGCTTGTGATGTTCAACTCGTTCAGAAATCAAGTGCTGGCACAAATCGAATTGTGGACAAAGGCTGACAAATACAACGAGATGTGCCTCTGTTTCCGAAAATACTCGATGAAGAGGTCGCTAGTCTACACTTGAAGAAATTGGGCATACGATAGTGCATTACGGCATGAATACTGACAACCTAATCCTATTAATTGCTGATGCAGTCATCGTAACAATAGTCCTACGACACATCTGTAATTCAGCAAGGCACGTATATATGGTAGGAGGATATATCTTCCGAAATTAATTATTGATATTAGTAAATTAGAATAATATTACAAATTTTAAATGTAGTACAATAGAAAATAGCGTATATAAGAAAAACTATTAAAAGTTCGACCCGCCAATCTTGTGAAGAAAACCTTTGCGCGGTGTCCACGGCGAACATCGCATTCAGTAGAACGAAGAGTTGTATGAGATATACGACGACATTGACACAGTTCAGCGAGTTAAGAGACAGCGGCAGCGCTGGCTAGGTATGTTGTATGTATTCTTATTTATTTATCTTCTAATGTTATACTAACTCTGTGGTATTGAATATTTTTTGTAAAAACAACATTTTTTGACTTTTTAATACATAATAATCACAAAAATTTGAAGATTGTAGAATTGTATAAAAATATGTTTACCTTAATTACGCCTGCAGAATCACTTCGAAAGTTAAAGTCGCCGAATAGAAAATAAGGGACAATCTCATTGTCCTTGTCCATATCGAATCTAGAAAAATTTTGAGAAAGTAAGTTTTAATTAAATGGGTTTAACTATTGATAGTAACCTTTGCAATGTGTGAATCAATGCCTTTCGCCTTCGTTGTGAATAAACTGAAGGGAATTCAATAAGTGCAGTTAAATTTGAGGCATCATGAAATAAATGCATATTTACAAAATCTAAAATGGTACCATTGATATTCCAACGTGTTCTCATAAATCCTTTCCTTGACCATTTGCACTAGAAAACAGTAATGTGTATAAGTATTATATTCAGTATTTATTTCCGTACAAATTACCTCAGGAAAAAAATCAAGCGGAAATTTTGACTTATCTTTCGTTGGTACATTTTCTATATTTCCAAAATAAAAATTTTTTCCTTGTGTAGTTTCCCACGAGCAATTTTTGAAATTCCAAAGACGACTGTTAGGTATAGTATTATGGCCGAAATACAAGTTTCCTAAAGCCTTAAAAAATGGTAACTATTTGCACATTTCAACAATTAAAATAATAATAGTAACGTATTTACCGTGAACTGCTCCTGTGAATTAAAGTTTTCATCCAGATATATGCGCACAATGGAGAATTCTTGCATTTCATAAGCTTCACACAGAGATTTCACAAACTCTTTCACATAATGAGAAGATTGCTCGTAGGTTTTTCCGCCAACTTCTTGCAAGTGAAGAGCTATAAATTGTGGGTGTAGCTGTTTTACTGTTAACATGAACTCATGAATCCATTGTTGCATCAATATTAAAGGCTGCAAGAATGGACAAATTTATTAAGTGCAATAGCTTCTTTAAGAATCTAATCTTGAAGAATTTTGTACAATCATTCTAAGTCTTAAAATTAGTTATGTGCACTTTTATCACATTTATTTTTTTACCTTTTTCTAGCTTTTTTTTTTAATATTCAAAGGAATCTAAAAAATATTGAAGCTTTGATGGCAGACTGCATTAAAATATAATTTTTTATAGTAATATGGTATAAAATATATAATAGAACGAGTTCTCTGAGTAAAGCTTTATAAACATTATAATAGAAATTTATTTAAAGAGTTACATTTTTACTACTAAAACGAACAGTTTATATTATATTCCTCTTGTGGATATATGAGGTTCAACTGAGAAACCAAGTAAATATGTAGGATATTGTTCTTACAGATTTGAGCGAACTGGAATATTAAGAAAATATATGTATATACAACAAGCGCTATTTTTACAAATATGTAATAGTTTTATATACAAATAATTCGTAGTAAATTTGTCATAACACAAATCTTGAATTGTACAACTCCTCACAACCTTTTTGATTAACTAGAAAATGTCCAGGTTGGACATCTTAAATCAGATATATGGGAGGTATTGATCCAATCCAATTTTATAAAATTTGGCATTACGACATATCATTAAAAAAAAGAGTTTTATAACGGTACTTCAAATACCAATATACAGATGTTATAAGGAGTAAAGACAACTGGATACTTAAAAATCGTAATAGTTATGTGGGGGCTATGGATACACAGTTATTAGAAAAACATACTTTTTCGATTTAATTAACATAACTTAAATATTGGCCGAATTGAGCACAAAACAGTAAGACTCAAAGTAATTTCCTTCTACGCAATACACTCACGCCAACGGTTTTTCCAGTCCTCGAAACAGTTGTCAAAGTCAAGTGACTCATAACGGTTTCCCCGAAGCGATCTTTTAAGTTTACTACTTCAAACTCACAAAGAATCAATGCAGGATGCGGCGGTGTATTATCGTCAGCTCAAAATTTCGGTTTCTTTTTACGAATACCTTCGCGAAAACGACGCGTAACACTCAAATTCTTATTGATAGTTTGGTAGGTCGGAAGGAATTCGGTGTGCACCACACCTCGAAGAAAACTGTCAACATAACCTTGAAATTTGACCTGCTTTTCAAAATCACTGATCCTTCCGATATTCCAACGATGCCAGCAAGATCTCTGACTGTTAATCGACGATTCACAAACACCAATTCCTTTATTTTATTGACGTGTTGATCACCAGTTTATGTTGATGGCCGTCCTGAACGTGGTTTGTCGGCAACGCGTCTCTAGCCTAGAAAAAAAATCTTTCGATGGTTGGGTTTTCGCGCGAAATTTAAATTAGAAAGTCTTACTATTTTTTGACCACAGTAATATTCGGTATAAAGTAATTCTTTATATGTCATTAGGTTTCGGGGCCTAC
Source organism: Bactrocera tryoni (assembly GCF_016617805.1). NCBI lineage: Eukaryota > Metazoa > Arthropoda > Insecta > Diptera > Tephritidae > Bactrocera > Bactrocera tryoni. Next base: position 26,968,042 of record NW_024395977.1, read on the forward strand.
GGGAGGAAATTACCCGATATGCAGGCATACTATTATCACGAGAGTTTTTTCCAAATTTCATATATTTTAAGTAAAACGTACATATATAGTCACTAGGGTCCACATTTTCTGTATCTAGGGGATTGAACAGTTATAGCCCTTTTTTTAAATTTTTTATACATCAGTTGACATACTTTAAAGGCACTATTCGTAAAAAGTTTTATCCCGATTTATTCATTGGTTAAAATTGGTTGAGTAGGTTCCGAAATATGGGTTTTCACCTAAAAGTGGGCAATACCACCCCAACATCCAATTTCTACATCGACTTCTATTAAGTCCTATTGTACCATCCCGGACGAAAAATTTAATGTCTCTGACGCACTTAGTTATTGATTTATGTCACTTTTCGTAGATACAATCTGGTTTCTTTTATTTTCAAACTGCCGCGGCATGCCGTAACAAGTATCAAAAGCCTTTGTTCTGAGGAAATTTGGGTTATGCAGCTTAAATAGTTTGGGAAACATATTCATTACACCTATTAGGAGGCAACCCAAGTCCACTTTTAAAAGATTTTCAAACCACAAATATATGTCATTCGTGCGTTATATAATTTCAATGATAAAACTAAGGCATAACATATTGTATTTAATAGATTTAATTATATTGTTTAGAATGAACAATTGAATTAAAAAAAAAAAATTCAATTTGCCGTAAAAGTTCGAAAATTCCAGAAATTACCCAGAAGTTAACTTTAACCTTGAATAACTTTTAAAGGAGTGCGTATATCGAAAAATTGTCAAGACTTTTTTGTAGAGCATTCAATTCTGTACAAGAATATGACTTTTTTATTCCTACAAACGAGAAAGTTCCAGAGAAAAAAAATATTCGTAAAAAGTGGCAAAATCCCATGTTATTTAAATGGGAAATGTATCGTGATTGGGTCACGGTTTATTATGAAAATTAAGGGCTTTTTATGGTCTGATATTTTTTTTTTAGATGGAAAACTAAAAGTTTAGGGGCCGTCTCGTCAAAATTAAACAATTTGGTAAATAACGGACACCCTAATGTATGAATATGGGCCATTCCATCAATTGGCGACATGGTTTTGTACCCGTGGTTCTCCGATTTTGACGAAACTTTAGAATATCATAATATAGACCAAAATAAGAATATCTGTAAACTTTTTAGTGGTCAAAGTTGCTCCATTGTTTTTTGGCGCGCAATTCAAATTGAGATCAAACAAAAAAATGACTATTTCTTTTATTTTTTAACGACCTCAAAATTGAGTGAAAAAAATTTTGCAGTTATCCAATTTTATGTAAAAAAATCTCAGCTTTCTGATAAAAATATTTTCAAAATCCAAAAAAATTTTAATAATCCAAAAAAAAACATCTTTTCCTTGTTCGATTCCTTGTTCAATTTTACATACGAATCAGTGTTCAAAAATATGGGACTCTGATCCCATGAGCAGCAAAAAAAATTCAAAGTTGTCGCTCAAAATCCAAAAAAAAAATAACTTTTTTCTAAAAGTCCCATTTTTTGTGCTTTCCACGTTAAAAAATAAAAGAAATAGTCATTTTTTGTTTGATCTCAATCTGAACTGCGCGCCAAAAAACAATGGAGCAACTTTGACCCCTAAAAAGTTGACAGATATTCTTATTTTGGTCTATATTATGATATTCTAAAGTTGCGTCAAAATCGGAGAACCACGGGTACAAAACCATGTCGCCAATTGATGGAATGGCCCATATATATGTAACTTCATATATAAAAAAAGATATTTGAACCATAATACATATATATTTTGTTTAAACAAACTGCAATTCCATTTAATGAAAATGCTTATAGAAATATATAATTTGTGATATTTTCAGTTTGGTTGTTTTATAAAAATATTCAAAGAATTGAGGTTTTTTTCTATTATTGTTTTGTTAAATTTAAAAAATAGAAGTTGCCTCTGGAAATGTATTGAAATAATAATACGCGCTAAGGAAAAGGAACTCATATTTCCAGATATATAAAAAATCATCAAATTAAAATATATTTGCGCGGTATGGCATTATTGATTGAAAGTGGTTAAGCACACAAATAGGTTACAAACGCTAATGGCAGAAACATAAAATACCGCCTCTCCCTTCGCTACGAGCGGCAAGCGGTTTGTTCTCGTTTTCATTCCAACAATGTTGCCATTACTCAATACGCATATGTAGTTTTCTACACATCTAACTTTTCAATTATAATTTTTCATAATATAAAATATCAAAACTGAAATCAAAATATTAAAAATATTTTATATATTTTTAAATAATAGCATTTGACTCTGGTTTTGAGTTAGTTCAAGAAACTTTCGAACATATTGAAAACATGTTTTATAATTACTACAGTATATCGAGATTGGCAGCCCTGCGAGAGAGCAATCTGTTGACGCGTTTCTACGTAGAAAACCCGAAATCGTTGGAAATTCTATGGTAAGCGGGCGGTAGAAGCGGTGTTGGCTTATCATTCACATTGCGCTCTCATAAGATTCATTTGGGCATATGTGTTTGAAGAAACAGTGGTTCATAAACTGAAGTTGTTATTAAAATTACTTTTTATTAGGAAGTTTAAAGAAATAACCAGGTTTGTAACTTTTTGATTCGAAAATTATATCTATGTTTGGAAGTACCTACATTTGTGAATAATTTTTTTTCAATAATGAAATTAAACAAACATAAAATAAGAAGTAGTTTATCTGATTTAAATTTTGGTACAATAATGCGTGTAGCTACAGCAAATGAGATCAAACCAAACATAGAATTTATTATTTGAAATAAACTAAATTAAATGCTGTTATAAAGACATATTAAAAAAAATGATTACTAAAATAAAATATTTATTATACTTTTTGTTATTTGTCTTACATTTCATAAATTTATAGTAATTAGAAAGAATCTTAAAATTGTTAGGCAATTTTACAGTTATTACCCACAGTTCAACTTCCCATATAAGCGGGCGCTCTCATTTGTAAACATGGTGTGTTAAAATACGTTGCTCTCACTTCCCTCTTCATGTCCCTGCCGTAAGTTAAACGCATTTGAAGGACCTCTACGTACCTAAGTTCGCATTGGTCGTAAAGAGTTGTTTTAATTTTCGCTGCGCCACTCACCGGCATAAACAATGTTATGTCCTTCCACTCGAACTACAAGTAAGCCAACACAATTTTTTCACAATTTTCTGGATTACATTCAATCGTTGTTTTCAAAATTCTCCATCGGGCAGTCAATATACCAAAGGAATTTTCTATGACTATACGAACGCGTGACAATCGATAATTGAAAAGGCGTTTCGTGTGTGTTAGATTAGCTCCGGGAAACGGGCACATTAAATTACTTCGTAATGGGAATGCAGCATCTCCAACGAAAAAGTAAGGAAATGATTCGGGTGACACGTCAGACAGTGGCACATGTGGTGGCAAAGTCAGAGTGTTTTGTATTAATGCATGACGAAATGGAGTAAATCGAAAGATTCCTGCATAAATAATAACAGAAATGCATTATACTCGAATGTTAAACAATTTAACATACAGTACCTCCGTCACTTTGACTTCCATAGCTGCCAATACTAACTGCTGTGAACGTATATTTCGTATCACATACAGCCATAAAAATGATGATAAATAATTTTTCATAATTGTAGAACATCGAATTGGAATTGGCCGGGCACTTAATAGCAACGTGCTTACCATCAATTGCACCGACACAATTCGGAATGTTCCACATATTATAAAAATCTTTTTCAATGTCCTCGTATTGAGACTCTGTTAGCTCGCTTACATAAATTGGGGAAAGTAGCTGCCAGATTACATCACACGACTCTAATATGATTTCGCGTGTTGACTTTCCTAACTTATAGCTCCATGCAATGCTCTGCACCGACACGCCTTGTGACAAATACAATTGTAAGAAAAGTACATATGTACATATATACACAACCAATACACAATACAATCAACTTACAGTAATACCAACGAGAGCCTTTCCTCGGGTCTAATCCGCTGCCTTGGCTTCTTCACGGATTTCCATACTAAATTGGGAAGCAAATTATAGATGGCCGGCGGCATCCTTGTATGCAAAAAAAGTTGTTCTGGTTCGTTGTTTTTCATTACCAGAAAAGTTTTTAACTGGTAACCGCAAAAGCTCCAGTTTTTATTGATTGGGCCAATTTGGTACCTTCTCTTTCCTTTTTTGTTTTTATATAAAGTATATACATATAAAAATTCGCACAAACTTAAAAACATTTCACTGCTATTGTCCACTTCCATATTGCTCCTGACACAATTTTTTGAATTATATGAAATGTAAACAAAAGAGAACAGCTGATTTCTACGTTTTTCCTATGTGCTCAACTTTTAACAAATTTTGCTCCCTAAGGAAGGCAAAGGAAGGAAGGGAGTAGCGTTTTTGGCTGTTTCCGCTAGTAGATTTCCACGGCATTTGGATTTTTGTCGTAGAAACGTGTCAGCTGATTGCTCTCTCACAACGCAGGGTTGCCAATCTCGACATACTGTAGTAATTATAAAAGTTGCCTTCAATATGTCTGAAATTTTCTTAAAATAACTAAAAATCAGTCTCGAATGCTATTATTTATAAATATATAAACAATTTTTAATAGTTTGTTTTCAGTTTTGAAATTTTTTCTATTATGAAAAATTGTAATTGAAAACTTAGATATGTACAAAACTATATACAAATACGTATTGAGCAATGGCAACATTGTTCAAACTAAAACAAAAAAAGATGGAGGATTTCTGCGTTTTTACCACGGGCTCAACTTTTGACACATTTTGCTCGCTAAATAAGGCAACTGAGGAGGGAGTAGCGTTTTTCGTTGTTTGCGCTATTAGTAAGTTAGCTTCTACATTTAAATGATACGTGTACAAATTGGCAGGTGTCGAACCATTAGTTCATAGAGTATTGCATTTTGAGTAATGCTACTTTTGTTAGTTTACGAAAAATGGATCAAACGGAATTTCGTGTGTTAACAAAGCATTGATTTTTGGGTGTAAAAATTCCAAGGTTTGGATTGAGCAACATTATTTGAACTCTGCACCAAGCAAATCAAATGTTGAAAAGTGGTTTGTTAAGTTTTAACGAGGCGAAATAAGCACCGAATACGATGAACGCAGTGGACGCCCTAAAGAGTCGAAGTGTGGAAAGTTCTCTGATCGCCATTCACTTGGGAGTGGCCAGAAACGATTCTTTTACATATGGCTCAAGCAGCTCACGACTTCCGGTCTTTGACCAACTATCCTCTGGGTGGCCTAAGAACATGCTTTTGAAGGCGAGCTAAATTAAGAAGAAGAAACATCCCCTACATAGGGTTGTGCGCTGGGTTTGGATCCGCCACGTAAATAACACCCCCAATGAAAAGGAACAACAAGCCTCGAATGTGTGACCCCCCTTTTGATGACGACCATGGCAAACGAAATAAGGACTACGATTTAAGGGTATTCACCTGGAATGTCCGGTCCCTTAATTGGGAAGGTGCCACTGGACAGCTGGTTGATGTCCTCGTTAGAGTGAAGGCTGACATCACCGCCGTCCAAGAAATGCGATAGACGGGACAAGGACAGAGACGAGTAGGTCCTTGTGGCATTCACTACAGTGGCCATATAAAGGAGCACAACTTTGGTGTAGGATTCGTGGTGGGAGAGACACTCCGTCGCCGAGTACTATCATTCAATCCGGTGAATGAACGTCTAGCCACAATCCGCATCAAAGCGAGGTTCTTCAACATATCGCTGATTTGCGCCCACGCCCCGACGGAAGAGAAGGACGAGGTGACCAAAGATGCCTTCTATGAGCGCTTGGAGCGCGCTTATGAGAGCTGCCACCGCCACGATGTCAAAATCGTGCTTGGCGACTTTAACACCAGGGTGGGCAAAGAAGGTATATTTGGCACTACGGTCGGCAAATTCAGCCTCCACGACGAAACATCCCCAAATGGGTTGAGGCTGATTGACTTCGCCGGGGCCCGAAATATGGTTATCTGTGGTACTAGATTCCAGCACAAGAAGATTTATTAAGCTACCTGGCTGTCTCCGGATCGAAAAGCCACCAACCAGATCGATCATGTTGTGATAGACGGAAGGCACGTCTCCAGTGTTTTAGATGTGTATGGGCTCCCAGGTCCTAACATCGACTCGGATCTTGTTGCAGCCAAGATTCGCACCCGCCTCTGTGCAGCAAAAAACTCACGCCAACAAACACAAGGAAGGTTCGACGTCGAGAAGCTGCAATCACAACAGACAGCCGAACGATTTTCTACTCGGCTTGCACTCCTGTTCTCTGAGAGCACTCGTCAACACTCGGTATAAGGGAACTGTGGGACGGCATTTCAAACTCCTTACGTACAGCTGCATCCGAAACCCTTGGTTTTCGGAAAGTGCAAAAGAACAGCTGGTACGACGAGGAGTGCCGTGTCGCAGCGGAGAGAAAACAGACTGCCTACCTCGCAACGTTACGGTGGACCACAACACGTGCGGGATGGGATAGACACCGAGAGTTGAAGAGGTAAGCAAGACGCATTTGCAGACAGAAAAAAAAAGAGGCCAAAATGCGTGAGTACGAAGAGCTTGATGAGCTGGCCGACAGGGGTAATGCTCGAAAATTCTACGAAAAAATGCGGCGGCTTACAGAAGGTTTGATGACCGGAGCATACTCTTGTAGAACCCCCAAAGGTGATCTAGTGACCGATGCCCAGAGCATACTTAAATTCTCCAGCCCGCTGAATGGCAGTGAACGCACAACGCCAGGAGAAGGCGAACCCGATTCCCCAATCGTTGACGATGGAGCAGACGTTCCATTGCCCTACCATGAAGAAGTTCGAATAGCAATTACCCACCTGAAGAACAACAAAGCGGCGGGGGCCGATAGATTGCCAGTCGAGCTATTCAAACACGGCGGAGAAGAACTGATAGGGAGCACGCATCAGCTTCTTTGTAAAATATGGTCGGACTAAAGCATGCCCAACGATTGGAATTTATGTGTGCTATGCCTAATCCATAAAAAAGGAGACCCCACAATCTGCGCCAACTACAGTGGGATTAGCCTCCTCAACATCGCATATAAGGTTATATCGAGCGTATTGTGTGAAAGATTAAAGGCCACCGTCAACAAACTGATTGGACCTTATCAGTGTGGCTTTAGACCTGGAAAATCAACAACCGACCAGATATTTACCATGCGGTAAAGCTTGGAAAAGACCCGTGAAAGGAGAATCGACACACACCACCTCTTCGTCGATTTCAAAGCTGCTTTCGACAGCAAGAAAAGGAGCTGCCTTTATGCCGCGATGTCTGAATTTGGTATCCCCCCAAAACTAATACGGCTGTGTAAACTGACGTTGAGCAACACCAAAAGCTCCGTCAGAATCGGGAAGGACCTCTCCGAGCCGTTCGATACCAAACGAGGTTTCAGACAAGGCGATTCCCTATCGTGTGACTTTTTCAACCTGCTTCTGGAGAAAATAGTTCGAGCTGCAGAACTTAGTAGAGAAGGTACCATCTTTTATAAGAGTGTACAGCTGCTGGCGTATGCTGATGATATTGATATCATCGGCCTTAACACCCGCGCCGTTAGTTCTGTTTTCTCCAGACTAGACAAAAGGAAGCAAAACAAATGGGTCTGGCAGTGAACGAGGGCAAGACGAAATATCTCCTGTCATCAAACAAACAGTCGTCGCACTCGCGACTTGGCACTCACGTCACTGTTGACAGTCATAACTTTGAAGTTGTAGATAATTTCGTCTATTTAGGAACCAGTATTAACACCACCAACAATGTCAGCCTGGAAATCCAACGCAGGATTGCTCTTGCCAACAGGTGCTACTTCGGACTGAGTAGGCAATTGAAAAGTAAAGTCCTCTCTCGACGAACAAAAGCTCAACTCTATAAGTCGCTCATAATTCCCGTCCTGTTCTATGGTGCAGAGGCTCGGGCGATGACAGCAACCGATGAGACGACGTTACGAGTTTTCGAGAAAAAATTCTGCGAAAGATGTATGGTCCCTTGCGCATTGGCCACGGCGAACGGAGTGGAGGTCTTCCTCTTCCTAAGTATTGCCGAATTAAAGGGGTGGTATGGTAACAAATTTTCAAAACATCGAACAAGATTTGCTTGCTGTTTTGATTACTTTAAACCCTTAATAATAATGTAGAAACCTTCCTTTGACTCAGATGGTAACGAAAAGTTCTTAAAAATGAGATCCGCCGCAAATTGTCGTGCGCTCGAATCGCACAGCTGGCGCGTTTTAAACGCGTTTTTCTCGAAACAGTGCTTTTTGAACTTGTACCCACAATTCCAGCCAATCTCCTTGGTCGATTTGTCCAATTTTTTTTATTGGAATTTTCAGAAAAGACTTGTCTATTTAATAACCTATAATCATCATTTTCAATAGATATTTGACAACATTGTGACACAATTAGTAACTTTTAAAGATGGCGTCTTTCGATCACCCATATCTCTACCGGATATCAATAAAAAATTAGAAAAAAATTATTCTCTGTAATATATTACATGTAGAATAACATGTGAAAAACCTGAACTCTTAAATAAAAATTTGTGTGAAAAAAAATTATTGAAAAAAAGGTTGCTACCTACCTAATATTATAATATACTTTGAATCAGGTGATGCCAATTTTACTGGATAAATTGCAATGGTTGAAAGTGGGCAACACAGCATATTTTTTAAATTTTCGACTACTCCTTGCGAGAATAACTCTTTGATAGATTTGCAGAAGCGGTGTTGGCTAATAATTTAAATTGCGGTGTTCGCTGTTTATACTATAACTCGGTCGAGATGAGGGAGTTTCACCACTCTCAGCTGGGCAGGAGAAATCTTAACAGTTGCGCTTGAACATAGCTGAGCATGGAATAAAAATCTTTCGTTTTGTGCATATTTATAAATACAGTTGCAATTTGTAGTTAATGTGGAAATAAGTCCCAATTTTTTTATTATTTCCTATGTTTGATATATACATGCTTATGTGTGTGTATGCTTCATTACATATGGACCATTCCATCAATTGGCGACATGGTTTTGTACCCGTTTTCCAATCAAACAAAAAAATAACAATTTATTTTCTTTTTTAACAACCTGAAAATAGAGTGCAAAAAATTTTGAGGTTATACAGTTTTATGTAAAAAAATCTCAGCTTTCTGATAAAAATATTTTCAAAACCCAAAAATATTTTCACAATCCAAAAAAAAAAACATTTTTTTTCCAAAAAAAAAAGATATTTGTGCTTTTCCACCAACTTTTTTTCAAAATTGACTTTTCCATTTGATTCCTCGGTCAATTTTACATAAGAATCAATGTTCAAAAATATGGAACTCTGGCCCCATGAACAGCAAAAAAAAATTTCCGTTGCACACACACATGCTGTTTTCCTCCCTGACAAGTGTAAGTAGCTTTAGGAGTTAATAGCCTACTGTTCATGGGACCAGAGTACCATATTTTTTAAAATATATATTACAGAGTAAGGTTCGTATTATTACCTAAATTGAATCTGATATAAGTTTATAGTAATTAGTTACAAATTTTGTAACGAATCTTTTTCCTGCCCCTGCTTCTTATAACTTGCTGAGGAATACTCGCTGTGTCCAGGGTTCGATACAATAAATTTGTAAACATTGGGGCTCTCTACGAGTCGTACTTTATTTAACTTTATCTTACAATTTTACTTATAGTTACAAATATTGTCTCCCGCGTTGTAATGTAGTCGCTCGAGGAAAGTGCTCTGCCTAGGTAGATAGAGCAATACCCTTTCCCGCTCTGCTGTGCTCTTGGGTGCTAAACGACGTGCTGCTCTGTGCTATTTCTGCCGGCACTCGTGTAGACTTCGATAACTATGTCCTGCTGTGTGCGCTGACGCTCCTGTGCTACGATGACCATGCTCGACTACTTCTGTCAGCGCTCGTGTAAGCTTCGGAGACGCTCGTGTTCTACGACGACTGCTCCCGGCTATTTCTGTCGGCGCTCCTGTATGCTTCGATGACGACGTCAGGGCGTATACGTTGACGCTTCTCTGCTATGCTGGTGATGTCCTGTTGAACCACTATAGTCGCGTAAAAATACCGGACCACGGTTGAGTTGGTCAGAGGATCAACTCACTACCAGGCTCACCCTTAACATACGACATTCACAGGTGAGGGTATCAAAACTAGCTAGAGCATAAACTCACTGCGTAGTCTAATGCTGAACGTGTGTAAGTTAACACATTAGTCTGCTAGCCTGCCTGTTCTTAGAGCTAATCCATACCAGCCAGTAAGCGTGGGAATAGTCCGCGTCAGCATTTTCTCATAAAATTCTCCGCTACTCCAATATAAGCGCGGTAGCAGCGATTGACCTGTTGTCTAAACGACAACAACAACAGCAGATGCAGCTAGACAACAACAACAGTATCAGGTGCAGTAACAGCAGGATTGCAAAAATTGTGTCAATTATAGGGAATCAGGCAAAGCTCATATTTTTAAGTTTTAGTCTTAAGCCAGACATGAACAAAAGCACATAGTGCTTAATAAAAATGATTTGATTGTAAAAGTTAACTGTAATTATATTTCCTGAACAACAGCACATAGTGCTAAGTGAGTTGACTGTGATTTGATTTCCTGGACAGCAGCCTATAGGACTGGATAAATAATTGGCGCCCAACACGGATAGAATCAAAATAATAAGTACTGAGGACTACAGGACTACTGGAGGATTAGCGAAACTATTCCTAGGACAATTGCCAGCATGATTTATAATATTATCATGTAAGTACTCAGTGATTAATATAAAAAAAGAAGAAATCAAAAAATTAAAAAATGGATAAATAGAAAAAATTGTAAAATTAAAATTAGTAAATCTTCTAAAGTGTAAACAAAATTTTTAAAATGGTCCATAAGGCTATATTGTTTTAGTGTGTTTAAATAGCCATACAAAAAATAAGTGCGCTAAAGAATTAAGTAAAACAAAATAAATAGTAAAGGATTAAAAAAGTAGTCAGTTTAGAAGAGACATCAAAATGAATGAGGAGACATTTAGGGTAATAGTGACAGCTGCCGACACTGCAGCTACGGAAAGGACTAGGACCTCCTTCGAGAGGACAATAGGACAGCTGACAGAATGATTAAAGGCTTTAGAAACTCCATTACAAGTGGAGGAATATGAAGCAGTGACTATAGACCCGACTGTTCGGTGTGAGGAATCTTTAGAGATAATAAAATCTCTGCCGGAATTCAGTGGCGAAAGGTCACGATACGTTATTTGGAGGCAAGCTGCATTTGCTGCCTATAGGTTGTTTGAAAATTACGAAAACAGTTCAAAACACTACCAAGCGGTAGCAATAATAAGAAATAAAATTGTCGGTGTTGAATTTTAAGGCGATCATCGCGCGGTTATACTTTACTTATGCTGACAAGCGACCAGTCTATTAGATTGAACAAGAAATGTCAACTCTTAGGCAAGGGAAACTTTCAATTGCCGAGTTTTACGATGAGGTCGAAAAGAAATTGACTTTGATAATAAATAAAACTATTATGTTAAATAAGGGCAAAAACGAACTGATAGAGTCATTTTGCCAAAAATATAGGAAGATTGCCTTGAAGGTTTTTGTTTCTGGCTTGCGGAAGCCAATGAGCGACATCATGTTTTCGTCGCAACCTAAAGACATGCTTGGTGCATTGGCATTACCAGAAGAATTGGAAGCAAATCATGCTCGATATTCGTTTGCAAATTCTTTCTACATTAAAATGGATTCAGCTCAGGGGGGAAAATGGTGGAAGGACAATTGCTCCACACCTCTCCTCATTATAAACAAGTGGAAAAAAGACATGTAGATGCGGCAACTCCTATTTGGTGGATCCGTCTCTATCGCACCACAGGCAAGGAGGGAATTATAAATGAAATTGTTGATCGATATCAGAGCGTTAAAAATTTTTGACAAACCCAATGAAAATTTAAAAGGGGTAAGGAATGTAGAAAACTCATTTAAAGTTAGGTCCATCCACGGTACGACCGTGATTAAGGAAAGGACTTAATTAACGTGCTCGGAAAGGCGGCTCCTTTTTACCTTCTTTCCGAACTTAATACATTTGACGAGATTATTGGGTTTGACTTCTTGAAAGAGGTTGGCGCAAAAATAGACTTATAAAGGGGAACTCTTCACTATAAAGGTGGTGAGAAAAAATTATGTTATTATGATTGTAAAAGTGTCAATACAATAGTTGAAAGTGGGAATTCCCCTAAGGAACCAGGGAATACGGAAAATATTTATTTTATATTGGAAAAACATGAAAAAGCCTTCGCAAATCCAGATGAGACTTTGCCGTTTAACACTAATGTGATAGCCAACATTAGGACAGTCGATAACGAATCGATTTATTCAAAGTCATCCCCTTACCCGATAGCCGCTTCAGAATTTATAAATCAGGAAATTAAAGACTTACTACGAGATGGAAATCCGTTCTTCTCGATCTCCATATAATAATCCTATATAAAACTGAACATCAGGACAGTTTCGGACAGGAATCCCATTCCAGATACCTCAGTTATTATAACCAACATGGGGAAATCAGCATTTTTCACGATACTTGACTTAAAGTCCACCAAAGTCCACCAAGGTTCCACCAAATTAAGTTAGCAGAGAAGGAAAAAGACTGCCATCTTTGTAAACAATGGAAAGTACAAATTTTGTAGACTTCCTTTCGAACTGAAAAATGCGCCCGCTATATTCCACTGGGCAATTGATGATGTTCTCAGAGATGAAATAGGGAAATGCTGTCATGTTTACATCGATGATGTAATTATATTCTCAAGCAATGAAGGGGATCATTACAGAGGCATCGAAAGAATTTTAACGAAACTTTACCAAGCCAGCATGCGAGTTTCAATGGAAAAATCAAAATTTCTTAGGGAACAAGTGGAATTCCTTGGATTTATTTTTTCGAAGGAAGGGATAAAAACATGCCCTGATAAAGTCATTCTGAATTATAAAATGCCCAACGCACTTCGTGGTTTACGAGCATTTTTGGGGCTATCTGGTTACTATAGGAAGTTTATTAAAGACTATGCATCCATAATAAAGCCTCTCACGAGATACTTAAGAGAATAAAATGGTCATGTGGGAACGAATCAATCAAAAAACGTTAAAATTGAGTTGGACAACGACGCGTTGATGGCTTTCGAAAAAGTTAAAAGAATTTTATCTTCTGAGGACGTACTTCTGCTATATCCTGATCATAATAAACCATTTGACTTAACAACTGACGCTTCAGCACATGCTATTGGGGCAGTATTATCTCAAGGAAATAGGCCGATAACCATGATTTCCAGAACGTTATCAACACCAGAAGAGAATTATGCTACCAATGAAAAAGAGCTTTTAGCGATAGTGTGGGCACTTCAGAAGCTGCGAAACTATTTGTAAGGAGTAAAATAGCTGAATATTTTTAGCGATCATCAGCCTTTGACCTTCACTGTCACAGATAAGAATCCCAACACGAAAATAAAACGCTGGCGAGCATTTGTGGAAGAGTTTTCACCTCAATTTCATTATAAACCCGGTAAGGATAATCATCTGTTACTATGCATAGTGAAGAATCTCTAACAGAAGTTATTCCAAAAGTGGAAAACCCTGCTAATTCTTTTCGAAATCAGATAATTCTTGAAGAAGGAAATATCACAACCAAGAAGGCAAGAATTATTTTCAAGTCAAGGATAAGGCATCAAAATACATTTACAAATTTTCAAGATTTACTAGAATTTTTTTTTTTTTTTCAAAATTTTATTTTATTTATTGAATCTGCTTTTTCTTAAAGCCTAACAATAAGTTATAAAATCTTAAATCTAATTAAAAACTAGACAGGCTCAAGCAAGTGATTGAGCTGTTTTGGTGATACGTTGCTCCTTAGTACGCTGGCATATATCTTCTTTTAAGTCGTGTTTGATCGCAGGAATGTACCAAAGCATTAGCCAGAGGGTTTGGGTGATCTCGGAGTTTAGATATATATTTAATTCTGCTGTCTTCTACTTCTTTCTTTACCATAGGGATACCAAGGTCTTTATGGATATTTTCGTTACGCATGTACCATGGTGAACACGTGATTGTTCTAAGCATTTTTGATTGAAACCTTTGTAATATATCAATATTGGTTGCACAGGTCGTACCCCACAGTTGAATGCCATACATCCAAATCGGCTTTATGACCGCATTATACAAAAGCACTTTGTTGTCTAGGCTAAGTTTTGAGTTTTTATTTAAAAGCCAATTTAAATTTGCAGCTCTAATCTTCATACATGTTATTTTACTAGAGATGTGTTTTCTCCACGTGAGCCTTCTATCTAGGTGAATACCAAGATATGTTACTTCGTTCGCTTGGGGTACTAATATATTGTTTATTTTTACTGCCGGGCACATCTTTGGTCTTAGCGAAAATGTAATATGTTTACACTTCTGTTCATTCACGTTTATACGCCAGTTCGCTAGCCACTCTTCGACAGAACTTTGAAATTCTTCGCTAATATTCGTGATGCTAAAATGTGGCATTTGTTACGGCTCACTATAGCTGTGTCATCCGCAAAAGTTGAAGTTAATACATTATTAGCTGTTGGAAGATCTGCTGTATATATGATGTATAGTGTTGGGCCTAACACACTGCCCTGGGGTACACCAGCCCTTATCTGTCGTTCATCAGATATGAAATCTCCCACTTTTACCACAAATCGTCTATTTTTTAAATAAAACTCCAATGTTTTATACAGTTCTAAAGGTAGAATTTTTTTAATCTTGTATAAAAGACCTTCGTGCCACACCTTATCAAAGCTACATCTAAAAATATTGCTGAACAGTACTTCCTGTGCTCAAATGCTTCCCTTATCTCGTTAGTAATTCTATTTACTTGCTCTATTGTGCCATGTTTCGCACGAAAACCGAATTGATGCATGGGTATTGTATTATTTTCATGGAGGAAAGGAGTTATCTTTGATAGTAATACTTTTTCAAATACTTTTGAAAGACAGGGTAGAAGACTGATTGGTCTGTATGAAGACGGCTGTGTTAAGTCTTTCCCAGGTTTATCTATCAAGATAATCTGCGACTTTTTCCATGAAATTGGATAGTATCCGAAACTATGAATTGCATTGAAGAGCAAAGAGAGCACCTCTACAGCAATAATTGGTAACTCAATTAGCATTTTTGGGGAAATATTATCATATCCCGGCGCCTTTTTTGAATTAAGTTCTTTGATGATACAAATAATTTCAGAAGGTGAGGTCTTAAGAGACTCGAGCGACTCTTTAGCTGTGTTGGGTAAGATTGACAGCTTAAAATTATTCTTTGGCAAATTGGGTTGAAATACCTTTTCAAGGTGATTTGTAAAACAATTAGCCTTTTCCTCGTCACTTCGAGCCCAATTTCCACCCAAGTCTCATATTGGCATGTTGGAGTCACTTGGTGGCTTCATAGACTTTTGGGCTTTCCAAAGGGAATTTTGCTTTTTTGAATTTGGACACAGCTTCTTTATATACATTTCGGTGTTCAATTCTTCCTCACGTTTGAGCGCTTTTTTTAATTTACGTACCGCAGCTTTCAATTGAAGCTGAGTGGAGGGGGAGCGATTTATCTGCCATTCACGTCCTTGGTACGCCTTTTTTCATTTACAAGCATTTCTATTATTTCTATTAGAGATTTTTCTGAAGCCAAGCGGATTGCGAGTATATCTTTTGTTTGGTGTTAGCAGACAGCTGCGCTGGTTATTATATCATTAATTCTCTTATACTTTCGTCAATATCACTTTCTGTATTTATTTTGTACTCAATATTCATGTGGCTACTGACGTATTTTTTATATTTTAGCCAATTCGTTTTATAAGAAGTTAGACCCACTTTTGGATTAACGAATATGGGTTGTTCAAATAACTTTATTAGTACAGGAGAATGATCAGAAGATAGATCAGTACATGTATCAGCTGTTATGTGCGATTTATCTATATTTTTGATTACAGCAAAATCAATTAAATCTGGTATTTTCTTACGATCACTAGGCCAATATGTCGGCTAGCCAGGAGATATTATTTCAAGGTTATTGTGCTCTATTTATAACAGTTTGATACAACTGTCGTCCTTTCGGATTAATAAGACGTGAGCCCCAGTACGTGTGTTTTGCGTTGTAATCTCCACCTGCTAGAAATCTTGACCTAGTGTTCCAAAAAAAGTCTTTAAATTCGATTTCTGTAATTTTAAAACGAGGTGGACAGTATATAGCCGTAAGGTTTAGGTCACAACCCCGATTTTTTAGTGATATTGTTGTAGCTTGTAACTGTGGTGTAGCATGAGATTCTAGAGCATAATGGCTTAAACGATTTCTAATCAACACTGCCGTACCACCATGTGCTTTTCCATCCGGATGATTTGTAACATATAGTCTAAATCCCGGTATATTGAAATTATTTTTATTTGTTAAATGAGTTTCTGATATAAGCATTACATCTATGTTTTTTTCAGACAGAAATCTAATAATCTCTAATTTATGTTGGTTAACACCGTTAGCATTCCATATACATATATTTAGTAAGCTCATTTTTTACTTAATAAATTTTGCAGCATTTGATTTTGTGATTTTATTAAATCCTGGATCATGTTTTGCATGCTAGACATAAATTGTGTCATACACTGTGTAAGATTTATAATCATAGTTTCAATACCTCCATTTGGAGGATTTTGCGGCAGTTGCATTTGCACAGTGTTGCCTTTCACCACATTAGCATAGCTTCCTTGCATATTATTATTGGTAGAAGTAATAGGTTTTGAACTTTTCTCTGAGGTTATTATAATATCATTACGGGGTGTTTGTAACATTTGGTTACGACGTGCTTGAATGCCCTGTGACAACTTCGATTTTCAAATCTTTATATACAGGATAACCCTGTAGTTAGCAGTGTGATTTCCTCCACAATTGCTGCATTTTTATTTAATTCTTCTTTCTTAAGAGTGCATTTGGAAGTTGGATGTAAATCACCACATACCACACAAACACTTCGTAGAGTGCAATATGATTTAGTATGCCCATATTCTTGGCAGTTAGTACATTGTACCGGACCGTTTCTTTTATGTGGTTCTTCCACAGTTACTCTACGATGCAGCAAATATTTCAAATTATATATTGGATGGGTCTCATTTTTTTTAAGCTGATTCGAATTCGGCAACAATTCAATTTTAAACATTGGCTGTGGTATTTTGTTTCTATTAAATATATTTATAACTGTTTTAATTTCAAAACCACATTCTTCCAATGCTTCTTTGACTTCACTAGAGTCTACGGCGGACTCTATACCCTTGATTACAACAACTAGGCCCTTAGAGCTCTTCAGTTGATACGAATAAAAATTCTTGTTTTTATTTGACAAAAATTTAACTATGTCCATAAAACTTTTTTCAGTGTAGGACTGAATTTTTGTTTCATCTATATTGCCTTTTTTCAAAGGCACTATATGGAAATTGTTAGCACCTACAATTTTACTTAATTCAGCAACGAGAGCATTACTGCTACGCTCACGCAAATAAATTGGAGGGGGTTTGGCATTTACGACTGTGGTGGTACCCTTCGCAACGTCGTCTGAACACTTGCTTAGTAAGGCAAATCTGTTACCATTTAAAGCTCCCGTTTTATTCATATTTGGTGTGCCGACCTGAAATTTTTTAGGATTGACCGCTGCCTTTGAAGGACTTAATTTCCTTTTTATATTAACGTAGCGATCAATGCCAGTTTGCACAGACTGGCCTTTTTTAATGGTACATTCTCACCTTGCGTTATGTTATTCTTCTCTGGCTGCGTGCTTGCTGGTACCTGCTTACTTGTTGGTGTGATCACTTTTGTTGATGGCCGTTGTTGATTGCCGTTCTCTGCTGCTTTTGTATTTTGTACGCTCTGCTTATGATGCTGCTCAGTTGTTCGCTTCGATGACTCATCATTCTCACCGTTGCCTTGTTTGTTGTTATGAGCTGTATTCGCAGGCTCGACAAAGCTGAAGTAGGCATTCGTTGTTGGGGCTGCGCCGCGCTCATGTTTTTTTGTTTCTTTTATTGTTTATTTCGCACTTATGTATTTGTTTTTTTTATTATTTTGATTGTTTACAAAAAGTCTAATTTTTGTGTTTTTTATGTTTTTATTAACACTTACGGCGTTATTGCCTAACGCTTGCACCTAATGCACTTTTTTGGTATTTGTTTATTTTTATTTTTGTTTTTTAAAGAAAGTTTCTACGGAGCGCATCAATACACGTCCGTTTAGATTGAAAGCTCGCAAATATTTATAAAATAGAATTGATAGGTGAATGCGTTAATCCTGATCTAGTTAACGCTATTCATTGCAGTTTGCTTATTTTGGGCAAAATTCAGGACGAGATTGTAAGGAACTTTCCGTCAATAAAATTTCGTTACACTTGTCTCAGTTAATGATATTTTTAATGAAGACGATCAAATATTGGCAATGGAACATAGTAGAGCGCATCGCTCTATCCGAGGGAACATTGAATAGGTATTGAACAACTACTATTTTCCAAATATGCAGAAGAAATTAAAGGAAATTACTACCGACTGCAAAATTTGTAAAGAAGCCAAGTACGAACGACATCCGACTAAACCAGAGTTAGGAAAGACTCCGATATAATCCCGTTCTGGGGAAATGTTACATTTAGATATTTATTCTACTAATAAATAATAATTTTTTAACATGCATAGATAAGTTTTCAAAATTCGCCACAGTTATTCCAATTGCATCAAGAGCAATTGTTGACGTAAAACAAGCTTTATTACAAGTCCTTAATTCTTTTGAAAATACGAGGAATGTGAAGGTTGATAACGAAAAGTCACTGAACTGAAACAGAAAATATATTTCACGTTTTTCCCAATCACATAGAGAGTTCGAACACCGGCGACCGCCATGGTATGGTGGCATTGTCTGAGGTAGATGTATCGCTGCTACTGACTACCGCGGCCGGGTTGGCTCTTTGCACGCTGCAGTCCAGGATGCTTGGCGTGTCGTGTACTTTGCTAAAGCTGCCGGTGGTGTACACGGTGATGTTGGTGCTGACGTAGTGCGATGTGGCGGCATTGGGTACGTGGGCCGTGCAAGCGTTGGCTTCATAGTTAGCTGACGCTACCTCTGTGCGTCGCGTTAGGTGTTGCGTCGCTGCCTGCATGGCGTCTGGGCGTGCCGATCTAGCACTTCTAGTGCCTGAAGTGGTCGCTGCCTTCAGCGCCTGTGTCCTATGGAGCTTTCTTTGCTCCTCCTCCATCCGTTCACTGAATCGCTTCACACTTTGTGCCCAATTCTCTTCGTTATTCATCCTGTATAAAAATCTCTCTGGATGTATTGTCTTGCTGACGGCTCACGGTCGAATGAATTTGATCTACTCGTTTGGTCAGTAGCGATGCTCGTTTTAATAAAGGGATATACATACATATATATATTTTTAATTTTTTTTTTTACATTGCTGCGGCAGTGTTGTACAACTTCAATTCGCTGATGCTCACTTTTTTCTCTTTGTCACTGTCGATCTTTCGAACATGTACGATCACTGGTGAAAAGTATCTGAGAATTTTACAAGGACCATCAAACTTCGAGGCGAAACCGTTCGCGGCTTTAGAGAGTTCCTTTGCGAGAACTACCTATCCGATCGTGGGGGTCCATTTTCTACGCCTCAGTTAATAATGGCGGGTCAGATCCGTCGACACCCTCTCCATATTTTGCCGAACGATTCTGAAGGAGGCCGAGATGGTGGAATTTACTGCGAGCTCGATCTCTGGGAGAAAATTGTCCCATTGCGTCCCATTGCTGGTGTCGCGAGTTTCTGGGTTGTGTGATAAATCGTTTGATCGTACGGTTCACTCGTTCCGTGAGATTCTCTTGAGGGGTATAAGGTGCGGTGAATTGGTGGCGTAACCCTAATTTCTTTAGATAGTGTTGCCATAATTTACTAGTAAATTGTCCGAAATAAGGATCTTCGGAAGACCAAATCATGCGAGGATTCTCTCTAGGAATGCGCGACGAAGTCTTTCAGCAGTAGCTCGCCTCGTGGGAACTAATTCAACCCACTTACTGAAGCGGTCGAAAAACACCAGTAGTATTGTATTGCCAAGGGTTGATCGCGGTAAGGTTCCGATGAACTCGGTGCAAACTGTGGCAAACGGTTCTTGTGCCACCTGTAAAAGCATCTTCCCTGCAGGTCTCTGCTGTCTTTCCTTGTATGTATTTCTGGCAGGACTTACACTGGCGTACGTACTGGCTAATGTCGTAGAACATTCCGGGCCAGTAATATCGGTTGGCGACTAGGTATACTGCCCGACTTATGTTTGTGTGTTCGGCGGGGTTTAGGCACATTTTCCATGTAATCCGCGTACTTCTCTGGGCTTGCGCGAACATCCTCTACTCTCTTTCGCCACCATTTGCATTGTGGAGCCATCGTCGTCACTTGCCTTATGGTCTCTTGCGGCTGTCGGAACTGTGCGTCTGCTACTTGGTTAAGTTCCCCTTTACGATACTCGATGTCGAAGGTACGCTGCTGTAATTCAAAAGCCCATCGTGCTATACGATCGGAAAGGCTTTCTATGGAATTCAGCCATAGGTAGGGTCTCAGTTTTCGGATTCCCCAGACTATGGCGAGGCACTACTTTTTGGTAGCTGAATAGTTTTTCTCCGCCTCATTCAATTTTCGGCTGGCTTAGGCTATTACGCGTTCGCTTCCTCCGGATTCTGTGTCAGAACAGCCCCAAGGCCGATGTTGCTGGCGTCCGTCTGCAAATACTAATTGTTGCTCAAGCCTTCATTTCTACTGTTTCCCTTTTTTCAACAGAGCTGAGAGCAGCCGGCTCATGGTCGCGAAGTCGGGTACAATACATACGGGCGGCGATACCAGGAGGTTATCCCAAGATATTTACGTACTTCTTTCACGTTAGTTGGGGGCTTCAGCTCCTGGATTGCTGTAACTTTCTCGGGATCGGTGTGGATGCCTTTGTCACTGATCACGTGACTTAAATATCTAAGTTTCTTCTTCAAAAAACTCACATTTCTTAGAGTTAATTCGGCGGTTGTTCTGCTATAGTCTCTGCAGTGCCTTTCCTAAATTCTGATTGTGTTCCTCGAATGTAGAGCCTATGACGATTACGTCGTCAAGGTAAGCGAAGGTGTGTGGTTCCATCTCCTATGACCTGGTCGAGTACCCTCTGGAACGTCGCAGGTGCCCAATGTAAGCATGGCATGCACGAATAGCATGACGCGCTATTGGAATAAGCCGCATCCAGGTACGGTGAAAGCTGTATATGGGCGGCTGCTTTGCTCCAAAGGTATCTGCCAGTAGCCGTACTTGAGGTCTATACGACTAATATACCTTGCTCTTCGTAACTTGTCTAGTATGTGTTGTATCCTTGGTAAGGGGTATGCATCGGGTACAGATCGGGCGTTGAGTGTCCAATAATCCGCGCATAAACGCCACTTACCGTTCTTCTTCTGAGCTTACATCCTTTCGACAGCAGCTCTTCGATCTCGGCGTTGATAATGGCCTGGATCGCTATGTTTCTTGACAAATATCATTTCTTGATAGGGCGGTCGTCGGTCATAGTTACTTTATGCTCCGCCACGGGTGTCACTCATGCTTTTGAATTTTTGAAGTTCCTGGTTTCTCTGGTTAACGGTCGATGTAGTCTCTAGACGATTGATCCTCCTGCACTTAAGCTTACGTTTTCTTTTTCTCTGCATCCTTTGCATGTGTCTGGCGTAGTTAGGGTCACGTTGCTTATGGCTTCGGACGACATGGTGCGGGAGACCGTTCATTGCTGATCATCTGACGCTTTCAGCACTACAAGGTGACCTCCGCAGGAAACTATAGCTTCCATGTTCCCCAATGTATCCAATCCGAGTATGACGTCATCGATCGCTTCGGGCACGACGTGTAACACTGCCTTTAACGATGTCTGTCTGAGTTGAATGTTGGTCTTCACGGCGTCGAAAATCTTGCTGGTGGTGCCATCAGCCATTTGTATTTCGATAGCTACGGTCACCTTCTTACCACTCCCGGTTGTATCCATACGTTCCGTGACTCTTGATAACATGAAACTTTTCGAGGCGTCAGTATCAATGACGGCTTCCGCCGGTTCTCCGCCAAGCGTGATTAGGGCGTATAGCTGGCTGCGTTCCTGATGCGTAATTACTGGTGGTTCAGCGCTGAGCTCCGTGGGTCCGTCGCGCCTTGTCTCAACTAACGCTAATGGGTCTCGCCGACCGTCGTATTTCACGGACCACTTCCTAACCTGGTCGATGATGGGTGCGAATGTGACTATGTGGTTCTGTTGAAATAACCTGCTTACTGGTAGCTGCTGTAGCCGTAATGATTCCGCGAAAGTGTCCGCGGTCCCTCTGTCTTGATCTGGTGGGAATGTTGTCTTCCAGCTTCCATTTTTTAAATTTTTTCCTGTATTTCGGAGTCTTCGCGCGCCTTGGCTGCCAGTGTAGTTATGCGCTTACGAATCACCCGCGGTGGTCAACTCCCTCTGCGCGAAGGAGATTAGTTGCTCCTTGGACACGTTGTCTAACCACACAAGATTTGACATTTTCATGCTATATGTCTTCCTGATATTATACGATCCGCAGGGTTCCTGCTCAGGCGCCAATTGTAACGAAGCTTTTTGCTGTCCCTGCTTCTTTTAACTTACTGAGGTATACTCGCCATGCCCAGGGTTCGTTACAATTAATTTGTAAACAGTGGGGCTCTCTTCTCTACAAATCGTATTATATTTAACTTTATTTTATAATTTTACTTATAGTTACAAATATTGTCTCCGGCGTTGTAATGTCGTCGCCCGAGGAAAGTGCTGGGACAGGGTAACGGTTGCCCGTTAGAGCAACACCGTTTCCCGCTCCGCTGCACACCTGTGTGCTAGACGATGTGCTGCTCTATGCTATTTCTTCTG
This sequence comes from Bactrocera tryoni, assembly GCF_016617805.1. NCBI lineage: Eukaryota > Metazoa > Arthropoda > Insecta > Diptera > Tephritidae > Bactrocera > Bactrocera tryoni. The sequence goes on from NW_024395977.1 coordinate 26,991,006, forward strand.
GCGTACACGTTGACACTCCTCTGCTACGACGACTGCTCCCGGCTATTTCTGCCGGCGCTCCTGTATGCTTCGATGACGACGTCAGGGCGTATACGTTGACGCTCCTCTGTTACTCTGGTGATGTCTTGTTGAACCACTATAGTCGCGCAAAGACACCAGACCACGGAAAACTGCGTTAGCGACCGCAATGTTGGTCAGAGGATCAACTTACTACCAGGTCAGGATACCAAACTAGCTAGAGGATAAACTCACTGCGTAGTCTGATGCTGAACGTGTGTACGCTGTCACAGTCCCGTGCTGACTGACTGATCATCAGCCATCTAATTCCCCACCAAACCTGCGCTGCGTACTAGCACATTCGCAACATGTTGCATTGGAATGGCGTGTGTTGCTGGGAAGGCGTGTGTTGCTGGAATGGCGTATGTTGGTGGAGGTGGCGTGGTTTTATCGCTGTGTATGCATGCTTGTTGTTGTTTCGTATGCATGTCTGGTTTCTCCGTCTTCTTGTGTTTCTAGAAGTGACGGGGTTTTCCTGTTGTGTTGTGAACAATAGGGTGTGCCTTTATGGGTTGTGTGGACTAAATTCTGTATAGATATTTAGTTCTCACAGTTTATACATTTATTTGATTCGGTAATTAAAAGTTTTGATATCATCTTAAGAGACCAAGTGGGCGCACATGTGCTCATGTGCAAATGTCTTTTGCGAGTTCGGGGGTTGTCAGTTTTCCCTTCTAGAATAAACATCAGAAAGTTGTTCAATTTATGATTTTTATCGTTTGCCATCATCACGAAAGACGCTGAATAAAAATGTTGTTGTTGTGTGAATTACTATAAATTTGGCCTTCGGCTATTTGCCATATTGACTTATGACGCTGCTGATGCTTCAATTGTTGTTTTTGTAGAATAATGTTTGTAGTTTTTATGGGTGACATAGTTGCATGTGTACGCACAAGTGTATGCTGGTTTGTGTATGCATTATTTGTGTCCTTGCCAGCCACGGCTAAACACTTTTCTCAAATATTTCAATACATTTACACATTTTTTCCCTATGCACTAACACCAACGCACATGTTCGGGTTATATTTTTGTTGTGATGCAAAAAAGTTATCTCATTTCTTAATTTATTTGAATGAGTGCGAATGACAAAACATAATAGTCAATAGTGCCAAAAAAAAAGTCCCAAAAAGGGTAATAAAAGACGAATGAAAGACGCATGTCATTCGTGTTCGTACAACAAGGTAAGTAAATGAATTGTATGTGATTTTTTTTTAAATAATTTGCAAATAATTATCAAAGAAAGTTTGTCCTTCAAGGTGTACGGACGTGTTTTCTAACTCGCTCCGTGTATTCAAATTGTGAAAAAAGTAACCAATTTATAAACATAAGCAAATAGTGCACGAAATAAATAGATAAAAACAAAACAAAAAAAAAAATAATAATAAAAACAAAAATGAGTGCTTCGCAGCCTCACCAGCAAGGCCGTAGGCATTCCCTAAATGCCTACTTCAGCTTTGTCGACCCAACAACAATAACAACTACTGGCAATAAAAAGGGTAACGGCGATGATGAGTCATCGCGACGATCAGCAGAAAAGGGAACGCAGCAAAGAACGCAGTCAGCAGAAGCAGCAGAAAACAGCAATCGGGCAACAACAAATGCACTGACAGCAACCAGTCTACCAGCAAGCGCACAGGCAGCGAAGAAAATTACAACGCAAGGTGAGAACGTGATAAAAACAGGCCCGTCTGTACAAACAGGCATTGACCGCTACGTCAATATAAAAAGGAAATTAAGTCCTTCAAAGGCGGCGGTCAATCCAAAAAAATTTCAAAGCGGCACACCAAATAAAACTAAAACGGAAGTTTTAAATGGCAACAGATTTGCCATACTAAGCAATGGTTCAGACGACGATGCGAAGGGTACCACCACAGTCGTTAATGCCAAACCACCTCCACTATATTTGCGCGAACGTAGCAGTAATACTCTTGTTGCGAAATTAAGTGAAATTGTTGGCACTAACAATTTTCATATAGTGCCTTTGAAAAAAGGCAATATAGACGAAACAAAAATTCAATCGTACACTGAAAAAAGTTTTATGGAAATAGTTAAATTTTTGTCAAATAAAAACAAAAATTATTATTCGTATCAACTGAAGAGCTCTAAGGGCCTAGTTGTTGTAATCAAGGGTATAGAGTCCGCCGTAGACTCTAGTGAAGTCAAAGAAGCATTGGAAGAATGCGGTTTTGGAATTAAAACAGTTGTAAATATATTTAATAGAAACAAAGTACCTCAGCCAATGTTTAAAATTGAGTTGTTGCCGAACTCAAATCAACTTAAAAAAATGAAACACATCCAATATATAATTTGAAATATTTGCTGCACCGTAGAGTAACTGTGGAAGAACCACATAAAAGAAACGGTCCGGTACAATGTACTAACTGCCAAGAATATGGGCATACTAAATCATATTGCACTCTACGCAGTGTTTGTGTGGTATGTGGTGATTTACATCTCACTTCTAAATGCACCCTTAAGAAAGAAGAATTAAATAAAAAATGCAGCAATTGTGGAGGAAATCACACTGCTAACTACAGGGGTTGTCCTGTATATAAAGATTTGAAATCGAAGTTGTCACAGGGCATTCAAGCACGTCGTAACCAAATGTTACAAACACCCCGTAATGATATTATAATAACCTCAGAGAAAAGTTCAAAACCTATTACTTCTACCAATAATAATATGCAAGGAAGCTATGCTAATGTGGTGAAAGGCAACACTGTGCAAATGCAACTGCCGCAAAATCCTCCAAATGGAGGTATTGAAACTATGATTATAAATCTTACACAGTGTATGACACAATTTATGTCTAGCATGCTAAACATGATCCAGGATTTAATAAAATCACAAAATCAAATGCTGCAAAATTTATTAAGTAAAAAATGAGCTTACTAAATATATGTATATGTAATGCTAACGGTGTTAACCAACATAAATTAGAGATTATTAGATTTCTGTCTGAAAAAAAAACATAGATGTAATGCTTATATCAGAAACTCATTTAACAAATAAAAATAATTTCAATATACCGGGATTTAGACTATATGTTACAAATCATCCGGATGGAAAAGCACATGGTGGTACGGCAGTGTTGATTAGAAATCGTTTAAGCCATTATGCTCTAGAATCTCATGTTACACCACAGTTACAAGCTACAACAATATCACTAAAAAATCGGGGTTGTGACCTTAACCTTACGGCTATATACTGTCCACCCCGTTTTAAAATTACAGAAATCGAATTTAAAGACTTTTTTGGAACACTAGGTCAAAGATTTCTAGCAGGTGGAGATTACAACGCAAAACATACTGGACGACAGTTGTATCAAACTGTTATAAATAGGCACAATAACCTTGAAATAATATCTCCTGGTAAGCCGACATATTGGCCTAGTGATCGTAAGAAAATACCAGATTTAATTGATTTTGCTGTAATCAAAAATATAGATAAATCGCACGTAACAGCTGATACATGTACTGATCTATCTTCTGATCATTCTCCTGTACTAATAAAGTTATTTGAACAACCCATATTCGTTAATCCAAAAGTTATAAAATCTTATAAAACGAATTGGCTAAAATATAAAAAATACGTCAGTAGCCACATTAATATTGAGTACAAAATAAATACAGAAAGTGATATTGACGGAAGTATAAGAGAAGTTAATGATATAATAACCAGCGCAGCTGTCTTAGCAACACCAAACAAAAGATATACTCGTAATCCGCTTGGCTTCAGAAAAATCTCTAATAGAGAAATAGAAATGCTTGTAAATGAAAAAAGGCGTGCAAGACGTGAATGGCAGATAAATCGCTCCTCCTCCACTCAGCTTCAATTGAAAGCTGCGGTACGTAAATTAAAAAAAGCGCTCAAACGTGAGGAAGAATTGAACACCGAAATGTATATAAAGAAGCTGTGTCCAAATTCAAACAAGCAAAATTCCCTTTGGAAAGCCCAAAAGTCCATGAAGGCTCGAAGTAACGAGAAAACGGCTAATTGTTTTGCAAATCACCTAGAAAAGGTATTTCAACCTAATTTGCCAAAGAACTACTTTAAGCTGTCAATCTTACCCAACACAGCTAAAGAGTCGCTCGAGGCACTTAAGACTTCACCTTCTGAAATTATTGGTATCATCAAAGATCTTAATCCAAAAAAGTCACCGGGACATGATAAAATTTTCCCAAAAATGCTAATTAAGTTGCCAATTATTGCTGTAGAGGTGCTCTCTTTGCTCTTCAATGCAATTCTTGGTTTCGGATACTATCCAATTCCATGGAAAAATTCGCAGATTATCTTGACAAATAAACCTGCGAAAGACTTAACACATCAGTCTTCATACAGACCAATCAGTCTTCTACCCTGTCTTTCAAAAGTATTTGAAAAAGTATTACTATCAAAGATAACTCCTTTCCTCCATGAAAATAATACAATACCCATGCATCAATTCGGTTTTCCTGCGAAACATGGCACAATAAAGCAAGTAAATAGAATTACTAACGAGATAAGGAAAGCATTTGAGCACAGGAGTACTGTTCAGCAATATTTTTAGATGTAGCTCAGGCGTTTGATAAGGTGTGGCACGAAGGTCTTTTATACAAGATTAAAAAAATTCTACCTTTAGAACTGTATAAAACATTGGAGTCTTATTTAAAAAATAGACGATTTGTGGTAAAAGTGAGAGATTTCATATCTGATGAACGACAGATAAGGGCTGGTGTACCCCAGGGCAGTGTTTTAGTCCCAACACTATACATCATATATACAGCAGATCTTCCAACATCTAATAATGTATTAACTTCAACTTTTGCGAATGACACAGCTATAGTGAGCCGTAACAAATTCCACATTTTAGCATCACGAATATTAGCGAAGAATTTAAGTTCTGTCGAAGAGTGGCTAGCGAACTGGCGTATAAACGTGAATGAACAGAAGTGTAAGCATATTACATTTTCGCTAAGACCAAAGATGTGCCCGGCAGTAAAAATAAACAATATATTAGTACCCCAAGCCAACGAAGTAACACATCTTGGTATTCACCTAGATAGAAGGCTCACGTGGAGAAAACACATCTCTAGTAAAATAACATGTATGAAGATTAGAGCTGCAAATTTAAATTGACTTTTCAATAAAAACTCAAAACTTAGCCTAGACAACAAAGTGCTTTTGTATAATGCGGTCATAAAGCCGATTTGGATGTATGGCATTCAACTGTGGGCTACGACCTGTGCAACCAATATTGATATATTAAAAAGGTTTCAATCAGAAATGCTTAGATCAATCACGTGTTCACCATGGTACATGCGAAACGAAAATATCCATAAAGACCTTTGTATCCCTATGGTAAAGAAAGAAGTAGAAGACAGCAGAATTAAATATATATCTAAACTCCGAGATCACCCAAACCCTCTGGCTAATGCTTTGGTACATTCCTGCGATCAAACACGACTTAAAAGAAGAGATATGCCAGCGTACTAAGGAGCAACGTATCACCAAAACAGCTCAATCACTTGCTTGAGCCTGTCTAGTTTTTAATTAGATTTAAGATTTTATAACTTATTGTTAGGCTTTAAGAAAAAGCAGATTCAATAAATAAAATAAAATTTTGAAAAAAAAAAATAATAATAATTACTTCATTTGTTTTTACATCATTGGAAATCAGGAAAACAGAATTAGAAATAGCAGCAGCAACAAAAAAATTTTTAAGTATGTAATATGTGGAAATATGTAAGTGTGTGTTGTTTGAAATTAGCCTGCGCAGTTCAATATAATTCGCAAAAATAACTACATATGTCTTTTATGCGTTTAAGGCGACCTACACAATCCAATGTATTTAATATGTAAAAACACTGCTGGATGAGCGCAACAGAGATGTATGATCACATGTATACGTACGTGTGATGGGAAAAGTGGTTAGAATCTTCACGCGGCTTATGGCAAGCTCACTTTTTTCACTACTTTTGAGGGTTTCTAATCCTACTGTTTCACTAGTTTTTTAACCACTCTTGGCTGGCAGGGGTACCACTGCCATATGCACATATTTATATATGTATGTACATACTATCAGCGCGCATATATAAATTACTGATAACTGATAATATTATTTGAATTCGTGAAAAAGTACATAAACATACATATATGATCATGATATGTACATTTGCATATAAGTTTTGAATGATAAAATATACGATTTATGTACATTTATCACTATATATTTAATTTTTTTAATATGCTATGATAATTTGTTATACTATATACATATATAATGAAGTATATACATAAGTATGTACATATCAAACATAGGAAATAATTATTATTTTCACTTAACCTATTGCTTTGAAAAAGCAAATTATAATTAAAATGTATTCAATGGCACCTGTATTCATAAATAGTATCCACAAAACAAACTCATTTGAATACATATGTATGTTTGCATATAAACGTATAAAAAAGTATAGAGTTTGGTAGAACTTTGAATAATTTTACATTTCCATATTACTGACATCATCTCCTCTCACCTCTACTATCGTCGGCAAGTTTAAAAATATTTTTAAATTAGCAAAAGCGACAACTGAGAGCCTGCTGGCGTGTAGTCGTGCAGCTGTCTAAATAACTGTATCTATAAGAACGGGTGTATTTTAAAATGCGAAAACCCGAAGCGGTACCCAAATAGCTTTCATCATATGACTGCGCGCCCAGGATGTCAAGGCTGTGCTTAAGGTAGGCAAGATAAAAATCGGGTGGTCCATCTATCGCCTCCGGAAATACTCCCCTATTCCCTGTTGCTTAGACGTGGCGCACAAATGCTGCAACCCTGTGGACAGGTCGTAACTGTGTACACGTTGTGGAGCCGGTGGACATGTAGCGAAGTCATGCAATAACGATCCTAGCTGCATGCTTTGTAAAGAAGCACACTCAGCCTTGAATACTACTTGCCCTAAGTACTTGGAGATGGCGAAATCTTTAGGAAAATGAGGATATTGCAATTAAATCTAAATCACTGCGCTGCAGCACAAGATCTGCTTGAACAGACAGCATTTGAAAAAAAAATTGATGTCGCTTTATTAAGTGAACAATACTCCCAGCGTTCGGAAAGCACTTGGACCACAGACAAATCTGGAAAAGCTGCAATATGGTCATGTAAAGGACAATCATTTATATCTCGCTCCAGATATCACAACTGTTTCACATGGGCAAATATACGTGGCATATACTTTGTTAGCTGCTATGCTCCTCCCAGCGCCTCTATTAAATATTTCGAAGAATTCCTCCTGGAACTTGCTCTAGAAACCAGAGGCAAAACGAATCTTACGATCCTGATTAGCGGAACGCAAAATACATTTCAAAAAGGAAATAAAGGCTCCATAATCGACCTCATGTTCGCCAACGACGCCCTTAGTAGGCACATTAAGTGGGCGGTGTCGGACATATTTACAAATAATAACCACATGGCTGTTATTGCCGAACTCTCATATGCCGGAGGGATGGAACGCCGCAGGAGGAGCACATGCCAAAAACGAACTAGGAAACAAAAAGACTTTGATGCCGAACTTCTTGAGATGGTCTGGAGTTCAGAAAATATGCAAGGCGAAGACGCCAAGCACTTGGTATCCACAGTAGGAAAAAAATTGTCCACAGCTTGCGACGCAACCATGCGTAGGACAGCACACCACAACAGCCGAAGGCCAGTGTATTGGTGGAATAAAGAAATAGCTGGGCTCAGAAAACTCTGTAACTCAGCTAGACGCCGCTTACAACTTAATCAGAGTGAAGAAAATGAAAGCAGACTTAGGAATATATTCAAAAGTCAAAAGAAGCTTCTGAAGTCAGCCATTGGTCGCAGTAAAAAGAAGTGTTTTGAAAAACTCTGTGAGGAAGCAAACGAAGACCCATGGGGAACAGCATATAAAATATGTATGTCAAAATTCAAAAACAAGGCACAACAACCCAAAAGTGCATTCTTTATGAGAAATGTTGTCGAAACTTTGTTTCCAAAACACGACAGTATTTCTTATGCTAAGCCTCGAACCGAAGTCATAGAGCCACCACTGCTAGTTAGTGAAGAAGAAATATTGGCCATAGCCGGAAAAATTAAAAGCAGCAAAGCGCCTGGATTAGATGGCATTCCAAACAGAGCTCTAAAGGAAGCCATGATACTGAAACCTAAATTATTCGTAAAAATGTACAATGCGTGCTAAAAAGATTATTTCCCGACCCATGGAAAGACCAGCGATTGGTTCTACTTTCTAAACCAAAAAAGCCTCCGGAGCAACTATTTTCATATCGACCTCTGTGCATGTTTGACACTATTGGCAAAGTATATGAAATCATAGTTAGAAACCGCTTGGAGACAGCAATCCAGAAAGCCGGTGGATTATCAGAAAGACAATACGGCTTTATGAAAAAGACGTCCACCATTGACGCACTAAACGATGTCGTTGACACTGCATAATGCGCAGTAAGTGGCAAGCGATGGAAAGGCGGAACAAAAAAATATTGCGCGCTGGTCACCCTGAATGTGAAGAATGCCTTCAACTCAGCAAAATGGGCAAACATAATCAAGGCTCTGTATGACATAAGCGCTCCTCAATATCTGATGGAAATTGTCATAAGTTATTTCGAAAACAGGCGACTGTTATTCGATACAGATGAAGGCACCAAGGGCTACTTGATTTCGAGTGGAGTCCGGAAAGCCTCGGTACTAGGCTCCCTTCTATGGAACATAATGTATGATGGGGTTCTAAGGAGAAACCAATCGAAAGCTATTAAATTAGTTGCATACGCAGACGACCTTATTGTGGTAGCAGTGGCTAAAGACCTCAACGACCTCCGGAGTAAATGCAATGAGTGCATAAACGGTCTGCGCCAATGGTTCTCATCAATGAGTTTAGAACTGGCTGAGGAAAAGACAGTAGTCTTGCTGATAAGTACAAGAAAAGTGGAAGAAAGAATACCACCATTGGAGAGTGCGAGATTCATTCACAGCCTCACCTAAAATATCTGAAAGTAATAATAGACTCAAGGCTCAAATTTAAGGATCACCTAGAATACACTGCATGTAAAGCGAATAAAATCCTGAATGCCTTGACTAGAATGATGGCAAATAAAGGCTGCGTGTGTTCCAACCGGCGTTTATTACTTGCAAAGGTAATGAGATCGGTTAGGTTATATGCGGCTCCAATATGGATCCAGGCGCTAGACATCAAAGCATATGCCAGACAAATAACCACAGTGCACGGTGGTAGTTTTACGGTGGAAAATTTTACAACACTTATGTGTCAGTCCACTGAGAACTGGAAAGCTGTCAGCGAAGCGGCAGCTTCAGTCATGACAAAACTTAGATACATATATAGAGCAGAATAGGCGTCTGTAAGTCCGTCCTATAGAGGAGACTTAAATTTCTTATCACTCCCACGAAGTAATACCTAATCAGGTGGTCCCGTGGGAGAGTCTGGAGTTGGGAGTAGGTTAGGTTTAGCGGATTAAAGTTCCGCACTTCGGCTTTTGATGCTTCCCCTTACTTCAAAAAAAAAAAAAAACAAACAACTTGTGGAGCTGTAGGACATATAGCGAAGTCATGTACTTACACTGCTAGCTGCATGCTTTGCAAAGGAGTACATTCAGCCTTGAGTACTACCTTCTTCTTCTTCTTAATTGGCGTAGACACCGCTTACGCGATTATAGCCGAGTTAACAACAGCGCGCCAGTCGTTTCTTCTTTTCGCTACGTGACGCCAATTGGATATTCCAAGCGAAGCCAGGTCCTTCTCCAATTGGTCTTTCCAACGGAGTGGAGGTCTTCCTCTTCTTCTGCTTCCCCCGGCGGGTACTGCGTTTAACACTTTCAGAGCTGGAGTGTTTTCGTCCATCCGGACAACATGACTTAGCCAGCGTAGCCGCTATCTTTTAATTCGCTGAACTAAGTCAATGTCATCGTATATCTCGTACAGCTCATCGTTCCATCGAATGCGATATTCGCCGTGGCCAATGCGCAAAGGACTGTGGCAACCCCAAAGTAAAGTGGCAACCCCAAATGCAACTCTGCAAAAAGCATAGATATGGCAACCTAAAAACTGGATAAGCTGTCAGCTTGACGAACCTCCATTTTTCCTTCTTCTAGGCGAATCATCCCGACTGCTAGCACGCTTCATCATTTTCGCTCTTTATTTCATTTTCATTTTCAATCATCAACTTTGTATCAGTTTTTTATATTTTAATAAATCTAAAATTATTGTGGACATCCCACATATTGGTGACCCCGACGTGATCGAAAAATGACGGAAGAAGAAGCGGTAAACCAGGTAATACAAAATTTGCAGCATCGGGGCCAATTTGCAGAGGACATCCAAGCCCGCAACGTGGAAGTGGCCAAAGTTTCCATCAGGATCCCACCATTCTGTCACGCAAAGCCAGAACTGTGGATAGCGCAGGTCGAGTAACAATCCATCGCTGCAGGTATAACGAGCGACAAAACAAAGTACCACACCGTCGTGGCCGCGATCGAAAGCAACGTGCTAGCCCAAATAAGCGACATAATTCTTAATCCACCGAACAGTGAACTGTACACCACGCTAAAAAATCGAATAATAACACAATTCGCGGACTCGGAGCAAAAACGTGTAAAAAAGCTACAGCAGGAACAAGAGCTTGGTGATATGCGTCCATCACAGCTCTTGCGCGAAATGCGAAGTCTAGCCGGCACTACTACTACTAAAGTCCATTTGGATGAGTCGGCTACCTCCGAACATGCGACTAATAATTTCCATTAGCAACGAACCGCTCGTCGACAAAGTTTCCCTGCTCGCGGACAAAATATGTGAGGTTAGTGACACCCCACACGTACACGTGGTCGAAACTCCAGATACAGCAACACGCAATAAATCCAGCATCGAGCAGCAGCTAGCCGAAATCACGAAAGAGATAGCCTCAATAAAGGCGAACATAAACCGTCGGCCTAGAAGTCGCAGCAGAAGCCGTCCTCCGTCACCTTCCGGTATGCAAAACAACAATTCGAATGGTTTGTGCTGGTACCATCACAAATTTGGTAACGAAATGTCGTAGCCCTTGCGTGAAAAAAAGTTAAACTAACTAGTCTGTCGTCAATGGCGGTCGACGACAGGCTCAACGACAAAAACCGCCGCTTAATCGTTCGAGACAAAAAATCCGCAATAAACTTCCTCATCGACACGGGAACTGCAGTCAGCGTAATTCCACCGACGCAACAACAACGTAGATGCCCGGACCTCTACGCAGCAAACAAGTCCACCATAAAAACTTACGGCGAAAAAACTATGTTCCTCAATCTGGGTCTACGCCGCCAGTATTCCTAGAATTTCATCATTGCCCATGTGTCACAAGCCATCATCGGAGCTGATTTTCTATCGCATTTCAACTTAGCAGTCAACCCACGACTACGCAAACTCATCGACGACGTCACAAACACCAGCAAACTGTGTTCAATATCAACAAATAAAAAGTTTCCAATTTATCTTACACCAAAGATTATCAGCCGTTCTACGATTTATTGAGGAAATTCGAAGACATCACGATGGAAAAGTCTTCAGTCAAAAAACCACAACACTTTGTCACGTACCATATCGTCTCTAAAGGACCACCAGTCTTCTCTAAACCGAGACGCTTATCTCCCGAGAAGTTAGAAGCCGCAAAAGCCGAGATACAACTCTTGCTGAACCTGTCGTCCATCGCGCAGCCCATGGGCAATCCCGCTGCACATGACAAAGAAGAAAAACGGCGAGTGGAGGCCTTGTGGGGATTTCAGGCGACTAAACGTCGTCACCGAGCCTGACAGGTACCCCCTGCCACACCTGCACGATATCACTCATTCCCTGCATGGTTGCAAAATTTTTTCCACACTTGATCTGCGTCGGGTCTACCACCAGATTCCTGTGGAGCCGAACGACATACCAAAGACTGCAATTACAACGCCATTCGGCATGTTTAAATTTCCGTTCATGTGCTTTGGTTTGAGAAATGCCAGTCAAACGTTCCAAAGATTCATGGATCACATCTACCGTGAATACGACTTCGCCTGGCCATACCTCGATGATATTTTGATATCATATCGAAGGATATGAATCAACATTGTCATCATCTACAGTTAGTATTTAAAAAGCTACGCGATTACGGCCTTGTTATCAACCGTTCGAAATGCACACTTGGTCAGCCGCAAGTTGAATTTTTAGGATTAAAAATAAACAGTAGTGGAATCGTGAACTATTAGCGGCATACAAACAGTCAAATATTTTCAACATATGCTAGAAGAAAGAGAATTTTTCATCCTCACCGACCTCAAGCCATTGCTGTACGTGTTCCAGCAGAAGCTTGAAAAGGCATCTCCGCGTCAAATGCGTCATTCGGAATTTATCGCACAATTCACAACAGAGCACCGTTATCGACATTCACGTAACCAGAGCAACGATTTGACCACATAAATAGGGTTATCGATACTGTTTGACAATAGTCGATCGTTATTCCCGATGGTTAGAGGCACTCCCGCTCGAAGACATGACGACAGAGACCATTGCTTTCAATTTCTACACGCACTGGATCGCTAGATTTGGAGTACCGAGTAGAGTAACAACGGATCAAGGTTGACAATTTGCATCTACACTATTCCGAGAACTTTCCAGACTTTTAGGCATCAAGCACCCACGTACCACTGCGTATCACCCCGCGTCAAACGGAATTATAGAGCGATGGCACAGATCATTAAAAGCAGCGATAAAATGACACATGACAGACAACTGGGTCGAAGTTCTCCCACTCATTCTTCTAGGTTTTCGTTCCTCATGGAGAGATGATTTAAAAGCGACACCCGCAGAGATGGTTTATGGAAATACACTTCGATTACCTGGCAAATTCTTTGCCGAAAAACATACGCACAATGCCAACGAAGGTGAATTCGTCGAAAATTTACGAATACGCATGCAGTCACTAACTACAAACAACTCAGCGCACGTACATACCATTCGTAGAAAAGAACTTACACTCAACACCATCAGTCTTCGTGCGAAACGACTCAACTCGTCCACCTCTTCAACCACCATACGAGGGACCATTTCCCGTAGTCGAACGCGGCGACAAATTTTTCAAAGTCAAAAACCGAGGGAAGGACGTAAACATTACCATCGAAAGGTTAAAAGCAGCTTTCGTCGCCGAAGATTACCAAACCCCGTCGAATAAACAGTTCAACACAAAGAGCACCAAACAAAATCTGTTCGTGGAGTACGCTTTCGTCTTCCCGATAGGGGGGAGTGATGTGGTTTGGGGTTAGTAATGTGGCAACCCCAAAGTAATGTGACAACCCCAAAGTAATGTGGCAACCCCAGATGCAACTCTGCAAAAAGCATAGATATGGCAACCCAAAAACTGGATAAGCTGTCAGCTTGACGAACCGCCATTTTTCCTTCTTCTTGGCGCATCATCCCGACTGCTAGCACGCTTCATCATTTTCGCTCTCCATTTCAGTTTTATACTCTCGCAACAAAGTTGCTAAGGAGAGTATTATAGTTTTGTTCACATAACGGTTGTTTGTAAGTCCTAAAACTAAAAGAGTCAGATATAGGGTTATATATACCAAAGTGATCAGGGTGACGAGTAGAGTTGAAATCCGGATGTCTGTCTGCCTGTCCGTCCGTCCGTCTGTCCGTCCGTCCGTGAAAGCTGTAACTTGGCTAAATATTGAGATGTCATGATGAAACTTGGTACACGTATTTCTTGACTCCATAAGAAGGTTAAGTAGATGGGCAAAATCGGCCCACTGCCACGCCCACAAAATGGCGGAAACCGAAAACCTATATACATTTCAAAAATGGAAGAAATCGGATAATAACCTCGGCCACCTCCCATACAAAGGTTATGTTGAAAATCACTAAAAGTGCGTTAACCGACTAACAAAAAACGTCATAAACACTAAATTTTACGGAAGAAATGGCAGAAGGAAGCTGCACCCAGGCTTTTTTTAAAAATTGAAAATGGGCGTGGCGTCGCCCACTTATCAACTACTCGACCGATTTCAATGAAATTCGGTATGTGATATTTTCTTAACACCCTGATGACATGTACAAAATATGTATGAAATCAGTTCACAACCACGCCTTCTTCCAATATAACGCTATTTTGAATTGCATCTGATGCCTTCTCTGTATAATATATACATTAGGAACCAATGATGATAGCGGAATAAAACTTTACACAAATACGGTATTTGAAAAATATGTAAATGACGGATAATGAAATCTCGATTATCACTTTATCGTGCGAGTATAAAATGTTCGGTGACACCCGAACTTAGCCCTTCCTTACTTGTCAATAATCAACTTTGTTTCAGTTTTTTATATTTTAATAAATCTAAAATTATTGTGGACATCCCACAGGACTATAAATCTTTCGCAGAACCTTTCTCTCGAAAACTCTCAACGTCGACTCATCGGTTGCTGTCATCGTCCAAGCCTCTGCACCATATAGCAGGACGGGAATTATGAACGACTTATAGAGTTTGGCTTTTGTTCGTCGAGAGAGGACTTTACTTTTCAGTTGCCTACTCAGTCCGAAGTACCACCGACTTCAATGCGTGATTGACCGCTAGAGGTAGTAACCATCGTTGGTACCTGATATTTGGCAGGTTTGGCGTATTAAAGTTCCGCACTTCGCCTTTTGAGGCTTCCCCCTACTTAAAAATAATACACATGTGCGTACACATATAAATATACATTCATACACATATGTGTACACAAAACAGGAAATTAAAAATAAGCGCACGTTTGATTCGCTTTTAGTAGAGGAAATAATAAAATTATAACTAAAAATTTGGAAATTTGTCACGACATGGGGCAGGTATTTGCAAATAAATTTTTGTTTAAATGAAATTGTACTTATCCATTTTTTTAAATTTAGTATCCACTTGGATCGTCCGGAATTCCGGTAAGTCTTAAGACAAAATCACTATTCACTATTCACTGATTTCACTATAAAAAACTATGATTATTCCGCGAAAAATTCAGGAGCGCAAAAAACACTTATACTTCACTCAACACTGTGATCAGCTGGTCTCCGTTTTCGTTTTTTTCGTTTTGCTTTTGGTTTAAGCATTGCCAATGCTTCATAATAATTAGGTTTTAGCGGCAGGGTCTGAACGTACTCATTTCTCACTGAGGTATGGCCTCTGAGAATGGTAGGTATGAGGCGTACACCAGAGAATCATTTTCGGAGGAATTCTAAAATTTTGAGAACGGCCCCTAACAGCAGAAATGAGGAATCCACCACTGCTGCATCAACATTTAATGATGAAACTGCTGACCGGGTAAGCAAAAAAGAAGAGAAATCACTAAGTAATAAACCTCCAACTATTTTAGCAAACTGGGTTGCAAAATAAAAGAGTTGGAAAATATGACGGCTGGTCAAAGGCACGTAAACCAGGCTATGCCCGATTTACTGAGTAGCATAAAGAGCCACACAGCTTTTTCATATTTTTAAAGAGATGTATATCTCAAAGATTCTGCGAGAAGCATCGGGAGAACTACCCGGAGGGTGCGTCGTATGCTGACATCCTCCGGAAGATAAAAAGCGACAGGGATCTTGAAGAGTTGGGATCAAATGTGACCTACATACGAAAACCATGAAAGGAGACCTATTGATTGAGCTAAAAAATCAGGCGGAGAAGAGAGCCCAATCATTCCAAAACGTCTTAGAGGGAGCGGTGGGTGAAATGGCGCTGATACAGCCAAAAACCCTAAAGAAATCTGCGAGGCGCTAAAAAAGAGTGTGGGATCCAAAACCCGGAGAAATCAAGCGTCAGAAGTATGAAAAAATCCGTAGTGGCCCACAGATAGCTCTTGTATGCCTACGTGCTCAGGATGCTAAAACTGCACTAAGTTGGGCAAAATTAAGAAAGGGTGGTCGATCTGTCGCCTTCGAGAATACTCGCCTATTTCCAAATGCTATAAGTTTTTCCACCTGGGTCACATGGCGCGTAACTGCTGCAGTTTGACAGACTTCTCAATGCACACGTTATGTAACCACGGGGCATTTAGCAAAGCTATGCATCAACGTTTCGAACTGCATGCTCTGCAAAGGGAAACACTCAGTATTGAGCATGTCTTGCCCCAAGTACCTGGAGATGATGAAGTATCTAAGAAAATGAGAATAATACAGTTAAACTTAAATCATTGCGCAGCAGCACAGGATTTGCTAGATCAGACACTTACAGAAGAGAACATTCTTTCGCCATACTAAGTGAGCAATACTCCCAGCGTCCGGAAAGCACATGGATTGCAGACAAAACCGGCAAGGCGGCAATATGGTCCTGCAAAGGACAACTTTTCAAGACCAGCTCCAGAGAAGCTCATAACTGTTTCTCATAGGCGAATATACAGGGGATATATTTTGTAAGTTTCTATGCTCGTCCCAGCGCAGCAATTACAGAATTTGAAGATTTCCTCTCAAGACTGTCTTTAGAAAACAGAGGCAAAACTCCAATTGTAATAGCGGGAGATTTTAATGCATGGTCGACTGCATAGAGCAGCAGATATACAAACCATCACGGGCGCCTAATTCAAAAAGGAAACAAAAGATCCATAATTGACATTATGTTCGCAAATTATTCACTCAGCAGGCACATTAAGTGGACAGTGTCAAATACATACACAAGTAGTGATCAAATTGCGATTATAGCTCAAATTTCGTGCACCCCAGAGCCGGAACTCCTCAGCAGAAACACTTCCCGAAAGCGAAGCTGGAAGTAACAGGAGTTCGATGCAGACCTTTTTGAGCTAGTGTGGAGTGCATCAAGAGCACCATATGACGAAGCCGCTCATCTGGTATCTACTGTGCGAAAGAAACTGGTCGAAGTATGCGATGTGACAATGCGTTGAACACATCACAACAAGCGGCGCCTGGTATATTGGTGAAATGAGGAAATTGCCACTCTGAAAAAGCTTCGTGACTCAGCTAGACGGCGTCTGCAGCGTAACCACAATGAAACGAACGAAAATCCACTTAGAGAAGAATTTAAAAGTCACAAGAAGCTCCTGAAGGCGGAAATTACCCGGAGCAAAAAATCATGTTTTGAGAAGCTATGTGAAAAAGCAAACATTAAAAATTAGCAGCAACAACCTAAAGATGCATTTTTTATGGAAAAAGTCGTCGAAACATTATTCACGAAAAACGATCAGATTTCCTATACCAAGCAACGAAACGAACCTGAGTGACCCTCGTTAGTCACGGAAGAAGAGTTATTGGCCATAGCAAAGAAAATCAAGAACACCAAAGCGCCTGAGTTGAATGGGATACTCAACAGGGTCCTGAATAAAGCTTTAAGCTCAAAACCTCAACTATTCGCTAAAATGTACAACGCGTGCATATAGGAAGAGTTTTTCCCCGACGCGTGGAAAGTACAGCGATCGGTTCTGCTCCCAAAACCAAAGAAACCGCCTGAAGAACCTTCATCGTACCGACCTTTGTGTATGCTCGAAACAATGGGTAATGTGTACGAAAGTATTATACGAAGCCTTTGGAGTTAGCTATCCAGAAAGCCGCGGATTATCAGACAGACAATACGGCTTTATAAAAAAAGAGATCCACTATTGACGCACTACTAGAAGTTGTTGATACTGCGAAATGTGCAGTAAGTAGCAAAAGATGGAAAGGGGGCACAAAAAAGTACTGCGCGCTGATTACCCTGATACAAAATCATCACAGAACATGCCTGCTTCAAAGCATATTTGAAACGATTCGGACACGAAAATAAAGATACATGTGATTATTACGGAGGCTATACCGTCGAAAATGTGGTACACACATTCTTCTACTGGCCAAAATATAATTATGAGAGGCAACATTTGAAAAATGCGTTGGGTATAGACCTAACGCCCGATAAGTTGGTAAACCAAATGGTCGAATCAGTAGAGAAGTGGAAAGCTGCTTGCGAAGTTGCAGCCAGAGTTATGAAATCCCAACGTGCCAGCGAACAGCGCCGGAAAAGAGAGCTGTTAAATTTAACGAACAACTACGACTATCATTGACGTGACGGGAAAGGTTGGCGACGAACAATGTACGAGGGGAGTTATCAGACCAAAAGAGGTGGGCCCAAGTAAATGCAACTTTAAACTGAATGCATTTTGACCATCACGCACGCATGAGTGTCACTCAACCATCCTTCCGACGTAATACTAAGTTCGGTTTAAAATACCACACTATCATGGGGTTCAGGCATTCGATGCTTCCTTCTCGCAAAAAAAAACAAACAAAAAACACATGCGAACATATGAAAATATGTCACCCACACAAACAACGTACTTTGTTCTACAGAAACACCAATTGCCTCAAATATCATCAGCGGCGTCACAAGTCAATATGGCAGCCAAATGGTCGAAGCCCGTAAATGGTCGTAGTAAATCTTACAAAAAAAACACAGTTTCATTATTGAACGCTAGCGCACTTTCAACAAGCTAACTTGGTTCATTTTTAAAAGCATCTCCTCGAGCATGCCTCTGCCAACAAGCGTGTTTTTGCGACGATGGTAAAAGCTTAAAATCATAAATTGAACAATTTTCTGATGATGAGAAATGAAAACTGGCAACCCCGCAAACTCGCAAAACACGGAAATAAGTGACAAAAATGGCTACATAGTTCTTGTCGACTTAAACTATTTGACTTAAACTATTAAAACGCATCTCCTTGAACATGCCTCTGCCAATAAGCGTCTTTTTGCGACGATGGTAAAAGCTAAAAATCATAAATTGAACAATTTTCTGATGATGAGAAATGAAAACTGGCAACCCCGCAAACTCGCAAAACACAGAAATAAGTGACAAAAATGACAACATATTTCTTGTTGACTTAAACTATTTGTCGTTTCTAAAATATATTTCCGTGGCTCAAATTCAGCATCGATTTGTGTGCAAGCTCATACATACACATACATATTTACAATGGTTTGTCGGCAAAGCTGTTAGAGCGGCAATGGAAGAGGAGACCATTAGCGATTGTTCGCTTATTTTTTCTGCACAGCTCGGTATTCTACCAACAACACAATGTTGTGACGCTTTGTCGTCGCGTTGGGCCGTCGATACGTTGACTCTTCGACAAAACGTGAGCTTCGGCAATTGGTTGTCCGGGTCAACGCAGATTTCACATGAAGCAATGAGTGTGCATGTACTATATACATACAATACATATGTATGTAGTATGTAGATATGAGTGTACATATTTACATTCATACACACATATGTGGCATGTAGACAATTTTGCAAACATCATGCGTATGAAATTGAATTTAATTCAAGCGTAATTTTTTTTACTACGAATTACAGACCATTCTATTCAGATGAAATATCCTAATTTTATTGATTTTTATTTTATTTTTTATTTGAAACTTAACAATATCAAAATGTTTATAAAATTAAAAAAATGTTTAAAAAAATTAAATATTGAATAATGCCGAATTAAAAAACTACAAAATTACATTGAAAATGCGAATTTCTCTTATGACTTATTGATTAAGATAAGTCATTTCATTTCACACGCCTTTTTTTATACTAAAAATAATGACTTAACAAGCACTAAAAATACATTTTTAAAGCTACTACTAGAACTCAAACAATGGGGATTGAGATCTGGAGCCACCCTTGCTTATGAAAAGTGCAAAATTTTGCACATCTGTCGAAAACAAGGCTGCCCCGCAATTGATATCAATGTTGAGCTCACTAACATTCAAAATGTAAAAAACTTAAAAATATTAGGCATTGTTTGATTCTAAATATTCTTTCAAAGAGCACTGTCAGCATTTAAGAAAAAATCTAGCTACCAGGCTTAATATTATTAAATACATATCATAAAAAAACCTTTGTGTACATACTAACACTTTAATTAATATAACAAGATCAATGATGCTATCAAAAATAGATTATGGACTCCCTATTTACGGGTGGTGCGCTAACACACATATAAAACTTTTGCAAGCGCCATACCATACAGCGGCTCGACGTAGTTTGAACGCTTTCCCCACTTCAACAGTTAAATGTATGTTAGCAGAAGCAGGTCTCCCCTCCATTGTTGAAAGGCGCGATCTCGCTACGTGGAGACTGATCCCAAAGTTTATTAATACCTGAAATAAAACGCTATTCAACATATTCCGTCTCGATGCATCCCACAAACGCAACTACTCCACCAAATCTACTATTCGTAGGTGCATATCCTATTGCAAAGAATTAGAGATTCAATTACCCTTAATGGGCAATCAAATTTATAAGCAAGTGCCTTGGTCGCTACCATAATCTTCTGTATCCGAGCTTTTACACACCTACCCTAAAGCACACACCAGTAACGAATGCTTTAAACAACTATTCATTGAGCACTTTAACAGTAGGCAGATGATCAACTGGATCCCCATATTTACAGATGGATCAAAAACTGACCACAGTACAACGTTTGGTGTAGTGCACCAAAATGGAACACTCATAACAGCCGGTTAGCTCCCATTGCACTGTTCTATTTATACAGCAGAAGCAGTCGCGGTACTACAAGCCGCAGAATTTGCAACTAAA
The DNA here is from genome assembly GCF_016617805.1 of Bactrocera tryoni. NCBI lineage: Eukaryota > Metazoa > Arthropoda > Insecta > Diptera > Tephritidae > Bactrocera > Bactrocera tryoni. The sequence goes on from NW_024395977.1 coordinate 27,011,623, forward strand.
AACAAAGGGCAGTTCGTTATTTGCACAGATAGTATATCTGTAGTCTCAGCAATTAAAAATATTTACCACGATAACTCTATTATCAACTGAATTAGGGACAGACTTATAAAATACAAAAAGAAACTCCAAATCTTTAGGGTTCCTGGGCATAAGGGCATCCCAGGCAACGAGTTTGCCGATGAAGCGGCCAAAAACGGAGTCTCATCACCATGTCTAACTTTTAATGCATCGCCGAGCAACGATTTACAGAAGATGATAAATAGACACCTCCGTAACAAACAAATTGCGGACTGGTCCCATTATCAGCATCCTTATTCCACCATTAATCGTGAATGTGCTAAAGCGCTTTACCCAGCGGATTTGTCAAAGAACGAAATTACCTATTTCACTCGACTGAGGCTCGGGCACACAGTGATCACGCATGGCCACATTCTTCAATGTGAGACTCCACCTGTATGCCCGCATTGTCCAAACCGCCTAACTGTCCAACACATCCTCGACTATTGCCCAAACCTATCGGCGTTTCGAGCAAAGAATTTTGGTACTAATGTACTGTCAACTCTACTAAATGAAATTAACATCGGAAACGTTAAAAAAGTAATAAAATATATCAACGATATTAATCTGAGCAGCAAAATTTAAACCAATTTTAACCAAATAAAAAATATTACAATATCAATATGTTAAATTCGGAATATAAGAACAGCATTCGTATATAAGAAAAAAAAAAAACATTGTAAACATTTAATCGCACCGTAGGCCCTGGTAGCTAGTGTGTATTTACTCAAGTTAGTTTAATATTTCATGTTACTCTAATAAATAATAATAATAATAGAAAATCGTTCGATTTCTCTTAATGTTTTATCGTCTACTCCAATAGCTAATTTAAAGCGTTCATAGGTCGCAATGCATTCGAGGACAATCAGTCACCAAAACGTCCGATTTCCGCACAACTGACTCACCTTCCAAGTTAAATACAACGCAATTTCTTTACTAAAGGTTCGTATCCAGCTCTCTAGTAATTGCTCAAGAAAAAATATACATTATTTCTTCAAGTAATTTTGACAGCTGCTAACGCATTGTGAATGATCGACATTAGAAGAGCAAGAGAGAATAAATAATGAAAATAAACTTTGTGTGTAATATGTATGTATGCATTTGTGTAATAACATAAATATTTTCATTGCGATTTAAGAAATGTTGTTGATGATTGGTCAGTTTTATACAACATTTCAAAAGTAACTATGCTTCATAATAGTGGTTTTAACTATGTTGGGATGAATTTAACGATTACTTTGAATTTCTTTCAAGAAAGAATTGTTGATTTCATGTTTCTTCGCAAAACCCGTTTTGCCATATTCGCATTTTATTGAAAAAAGTATTTAAAATTAGTACTAGATTTCTTTAGAGCTGCATACTAGCACAAGTAAATTTATCGCAGGAAAGTTTCTTGACCGTTTCTTAAGCGTTTTTTATATGAAGTTTTTACATTTCTTGAGAGCTGGATACTAAGCTTAACACAACAGAATTAGACCCGAACGAAATATGTGATGACATTTCCCACCATAACAACTACGATAATGCAAGTCAAATAAGCTTGACACTACTTTTTTTTAGACTAGCGCCGTCTTCCCTGCCTTATTACAGTAGAAACAAGGCGTGCAGGCACAGTAGATTTTGTGATTGATATAGGATCTAATAAGAATTATATTCAATCAACTAGGATTAGGAACCCAATTTTGAACGAAAAGCCCTTTACGGTAAAATCAGTTGCCGAGACAATTAAAATTAGCCATCACATCTTTGTAGACATTTTTGGACCAGCAGTAAGAAAAAAGCTCTTCATATTACCAACTCTAACAATTAAAAGCAATCATTCATACCGATAAAACTTTAATGACAATTTGCCAAAATATAAATATAACGTTAAAACAGCGAATATCACACGAAATTAATAATGTGGCAATCGATATTATACATCTCACACTACAACAACAAACAAAATTAATAATATTATTAAGTGCCCAAACCTTTTCGCCGGTCCTGATGGAAAACTCACCTACACCACTCTCGTAAAAGGTGAACCCTTGAAAAGAAGTATCGAAAAGCCACATTCCAAAGAGTACTAGATGATATCCTTCGTCAACATATAGGAGTAAGATGCTACGTAAAGACGACGTAAAAATATTCGGCTAAAACAAAGAAGAACACTTTAAAAATATAGAACTAGTATTTCTAACCTTAGAAAATGCAAACATGAAAATCCAACTAGACAAATGTACAATTGCAAAGGAAGAAGGAAGAACCATGCACACACCTTTCGTAAGCCCAAATGTTGGGTCAAAATGCGATAAATCGATGTTTTGGAGAAGTTCAATTCCATTTCCATGAATTTGAATGATGATTTCTGCTGATTTACGCACAGTTTCGATGGAATTTCCAGTGATCACGGATTTTGATTGGCCCACGTGGTGATCGTAATCTATGTCCTCACGACCACTTTAAAAACGTTGAAACTAAAAGTTTAATCAATTTTAAAATAAAATTTAATATTGGCTCTTTGTTCGAAGTTCATTTTCGCACCGATAACACAAACATACTGACACTAAAAACGCAAAAACTTCACTTCCAATCTATAGCACTAGTCGACATATATGTAGATGGCGCCACCAGGGGCGCTAGATTCAAAAAGTCCTATTTAGTTTAGAAAACTCTTTGTAGAACTTACGTTATACGTTATCAGCTCAAATGTGATAAAAACTAATCCCGAAAAAGTAGAAGCGGTAGCTAAATTTCTATTCCCATAAACTCTCAAAGAATTAAAGTCCTTCCTAGGTATGTCAGGTTACTACCGACGATTTATCCAGGATTACGCGTAAATAGCTAGACCATTAACAGCACTACAAAGACAACATGACCGGCTTATGTCTCCAAACGGACCTCGCAGAAAATAGAAATAGAATTAGACAACGGAGCCTTAGAAGCATTCAATAAAATAAAAAAAAAAACACTTTAGTATCCACGGATATAGTCTTAGCGCATCCAAATTTCGAGAAAGATTTTGAACTACCGACCGTCCTATCGCAAGTCGGTAGAGCAATCACTTTCATTTCGAGAACTTTAAGCAAAGCCTAAGAGCACTATGCTACCAACGAGAAAGAAACGCTTTCTATAATATGGTCACTTATCTCACTTAGAAATTACCTTTACAGTTTCAAAAAAATAATTAACGCTTTCTATATTATGGTCACTTAATTCACTTAGAAATTACCTCTACGGTTCCAAAAAAAATAAAAATTATCACCGATTATCAACCCCTTACCTATGCCCTAAGGCATAAGAATACCTACAGTAAAATGAAGCGATGGATAGCCATTTTAGAAGAATATAACTACGAACTAACTTACAAACCTGGTAAAATAAACGTAGTTGCTGACGCCCTTTCAAGAATACCGAAACAAATAAATTCACTCACACCTTCGAATCATAGCGATGAAAGCTCAAGTCATAATTTAGTCCCTTGTACAAAAATTCCAATTAATGTTTTCAAAAACCAATCTTTTTCAAGCTTGACGATATATCTTCATATCAATTCAAAATAATTTTCCCAACTGTTCATAGACATATAATTACAGAACCAGAGTACAATGAACAGTTATTGATTTCTTATATGAAACGATACCTTAACCCAGAGGTGGACATATTAGCCCTCAGTGGCATTTTGTATCGTTCGGACACGCGAATTATGTATGTAAACATGTCTACAAAAATTATATTTATAAACATTGTATATTATGTTACACTTAAGTTGCCGACAACATTTTCCTATTTTCTTTAAGCTTTTTATTCTTATTACAATAACTGTTACGATTCTCTCGAACTAAAATTACAATAAATCATTAAGTTTTGATCACTCATCGGAATCGGTTGTTTTAATACACATAACTGGCGCAGTCAAAAAAAAAAAAGAACCTAAAAAGAAAATAATCACAAAAATATATTTAAATATATTTACAAGTGTATGACTAATTGTTATATATAAGTGAGACTAGCTATTAAAGAAAAAACAATAAAGTGTGTGGATTTAAAAGTAAAGAAAAACTATTGAATTTTATCGCTCAGAAAAAAAAAACACTAGAACGTGACTTTTTTGGTCATTTCCATCCAGTGTGAAAATGTGAAACCAGAGAAATAAAAAAGGAATAAAACAAAATGAAATAAATTTAATATAAAATTAAAATAAAAATAAAAATTAAAATAATAATAAAAATACAATAGAATAGATTAAACTAAAAGAGTTCCGTAATCAAGTATCGGTAAAACCAGCAAAAGAAGCCACCGATTTCCCGCCAAAACTTATTTTTGTGAAACCTATGTACACAAATACCGGTTTTGTGGGCGCAAAAAAAAAATCATTGGAGAGCGAACAAAGCGTAAAATAATATATAAAATAATATATAAAGAACAATTGAACTGACAAAATTTACCATGGCAACGAGCAACGGTGCTTTAACATTTACATTAAATGAGATAATTAAAGATGCACATTGCATTCGCGAGTATAAAGGTGACAACTCATGCGCTCTTACTTCGTTCTTAAGAGAAGTGGACATGGTCTTAACGTTTTTTCCAACGGATTCGCCAGAGAAAACCTACGTGTTTCATCGTATTATAATCAATAAGATTCAAGGTGAAGCTTTGCACGTCGTTCGAACTCTTGGCCCCTCACCAACATGGATAGAAGTAAGAGATATTCTTATACGAAACTTTGGTATTAAAAAATCTTATAACCAGTTGTATCAAGAGGCATTTATGCTAGTAAATAAAAATGATATTGTTAATTATTATTTAGCTTTAAGAGATATTTTATGCAAAATAAATGAGAAATTCGAGTACGATGACGAAAAGCCTATTGAATTTAGCCCAAAAAATGTTGAAAAAACTATATTAAGAACATTTTTAAACAATATTGATGTTAATTTGGCTTCAGTCATCATTAATAAAGGTATTAACTCTTTAAGAGATGCTTATAATTTATTAGAAACAGAAGGACTTATTAGAAATCATATCATAGAAAATAAGCCTACATATAATAGAAACGAAAGACCATATCATACTTACAAAATAACAACAACTTCCGAACTATAGTAGAAATGGAAGTTTTAATCGTAATCACAACCAAACGAAACAATTTGTAAGACAAAATAAATTTGAGCAACCAAATTCAAATATAATTGAAGCAAACAGAAGTTATAACAATAGTTTTAGAAACCGTAACTTTGCGTTACCACAAAGTAGTACGCTATCGAAAATGGATGTAGATCACGTACAGGTAAATACCGCAGATGCTAATTTTGATCAAGGAACAAATGTAGAAGGATTTGAACGTTTCAACAATTATCAACAATATTCTAATCATAGCAACTTTCAATATAACGAAAATGATCACGAAATAAATTTTCATACAATTGCCTCAAAACGACACTTCCTTAATTGAGATTACAATTAAGCATGATAAATTAATTGCTTTAGTTGATACCGGATCCACAACTTCTCTTTAAACAAAGACAAATTGTTGCAATATGAAAGAATACCTTTACATAACCCAATTTTATTTTCTTCTCTTAATTCAAAATCAAATATTTATCATGAAATCATAACCGACTTACCAACTGAGTTCAACGAAAATGCCACTATGTCATGGAAATTAACAGATTTTAGAGATAAACAATTCGACGCAATAATAGGGCAAAATATATTAAAACCTCTTCAAGCCGTAATTGATATGAGTAAAGAAGTAGTTATTATTAACCATAGTGTATTAAAATTTCTTCCTAATTTTCCATACAATAGGCACGAAATTTACCAATTAGAGCCAACAAGCCTAGGAAAAATGTAATGGATAACCTGTTTAGTGACCTAAATATCGAGGAGTCAGCTGCACTAAAGACCATTCTTAACGATTTCCAAGATTTAATTTTTATGGAGGGTGAAATATTAAGTAATACTAATTGTGTAGAGCACGAAATTAAAACCGTGTCTGAAAAACCAGTTTACTGTAAAATGTACAGATACCCCCATGTACACGAGAAGGAAATTTATAGACAGATAGACGACATGCTACGTCAAGGCATCATTAGGAAAGTGCATCACCTTATAATGCACCTTTGTGGATAGTGCCCAAAAAAAAGGATAGTTCAGGGGTGGATAAGTGGAGAATAGTAATAGATTACCGAAAGTTAAATCAAATAACAGTAGAAGACAAATTCCCTATTCCTAATATTGAAAGTATATTAGATAAACTAGGCCGAGCTCAATATTTCTCCACGATAGATTTGGCAAAGGGTTTTCACCAAATCCTCGTTAAAGAGGAAGACCGGTCGAAAACGGCATTTTCCACCCCACATGGTCACTACGAATTTACGCGAATGCCTTTTGGGCTCAAAAATGCACCGGCCACATTTCAGCGTCTAATTAATACAGTTTTGAAAAACGATATTAATAAAAGATGCGTCGTCTACCTTGACGATATTTTAATTTTCTCCACAAGTTTACAAGAGCATGTCGTCGACATTAAGCATATTCTTAACAAATTAAGATATTCAAACTTAAAAATTCAAATTAATAAGTGCAAATTTTTCGCAAAAGAAACTCCTTTTTTAGGCCACATACTCACCCCAGTAGGAGTGAAACCCAATCCGGCAAAAGTTGATTGCATTTTAAAGCTGCAACTACCCAAAAATGTGAAGCAGATCAAATCGTTTCTAAGTGTTACCGGATATTACAGAAAATTTATTCGCGACTACTCAAAGGTAGCTTATCCACTAATAAAGTTTTTAAAAAGAATGCTAAAGTCAATCCTAATGATCCCAATTTCATCACTGCTTTCGAAAAACTTAAAACAATAATAACTGAAGCTCCCGTACTCAAGTACCCCGACTTTAAAAAACGTTTTCAACTGATAACAGACGCTAGCAACTATGCCCTGGGTGCAGTTTTGCAGCAAGACAATCATCCAATTTGCTTCGCTAGTAGAACCCTAAATGACCATGAAAAAAATTATTCTGCCACTGAAAAAGAGTTATTAGCAATTGTTTGGGCTACTGGTTACTTTCGACCTTATTTATTTGGTGTTAAATTTGACATTCTTTCTGACCATCAACCACTGCGATGGCTTTTGTTAAATCACATGTAAAAGATCTAAATCCGAGATTGTATAGATGGCTCATTAAACTTAGTGAATTTAATATTAACATTAACTACATAAAGGGTCAAGATAATCATGTTGCAGACTTTTTGAGTAGAATTAGATGCGATGAAATACATACACTTAACTCATCAACTGAACAAGCCGATTCTCTATATAATAATACCGATGATCATGAGACGAGACATTCCCAGGAAGAAGATACTCATAATCATATTGGCATTCTTAACACAGTTGTTAATCGTTTTAAAACGCAAATAATTCTTACAGATGATAAAATCAAAGACTTTGAATATAAACATAACAAAAAGAAAATATTTATTAATTCAGCTGACTTAAAAACAAATTTCGAACATTTATTAACAGAACATATAGGTACTGGAAAAGTAGGTATATTTACTGCATTAGACGATCATAAATACAATATTTTACAACAAAAAATAATAGACTTATTCGAAGGGAACGGAAATGTGAAATTTGTAAGATGTTCGTACAATGCAAAAGAAATAGAAAGTGAAGACCAAGTTTATAGAGAGATCCAAAGATACCATAAGAATGAAACGGGACATGCAGGCATAAACGAAAATTATGAAGGTTTAAAACGGTTGATATATTTCCCTAAACTCAAAGAATGCATACAGAAGTTTATAAATAATTGCGATATTTGTAGCAGATGTAAATACGATCGCAACCCTATTAAAGAAAACTTTAAATTTACAGATATTCCGACGGACACAAAGCAAATAGTACATATGGATGTGTATACAAATTCCAAATGCAATTTCTTAACCTTTATAGACCGTTTTTCGAAATTTGCAACAGCTTTTTATCTGGAAGATCGTAATAATCAAACGATAATCGAAAAATTACGACATTACAAATCCCAAAGAGGAAATTTTTATAAAATTATAACTGATAATGAGTTCAAAAGCGTTAATATAAAAGATTTTCTTAAAACCGAAAACATAGATTTACATTTTGTTAAGCCAAATAACCACACAGGCAATAGTGACATTGAGCGACTCCATAGTACATTAACGGAAAAAATAAGAAGTTTGTATATTGAAAACAAAGAATTAAGCATAAAAGATAAAATGAGTAAGGCTGTAGAATTTTATAATAATAGCTATCATTCTGTTACAAGATATAAACCAATCGATGTTGAATATGGGAATTGTAATAAAAAAATTATTTATGAAAGTATTTTAAAATTTAAAACAAATTATCTTAAAAAAAGAAATAAAAATAGAGAAATATTTATGGATAATAGGAAAGAAGGATATATCAAAAACTATAAATCTTTACGACATAAAAATGAACCTAAGTTTAGATTTAATAATTTACAAAATGTTCATAGTTCAAACATAAAAAGACAACTGAAATTTGAAGGAAAACATCAAAATCTCATTTAATTTATTTAAAATAAGTATTAAACTCAGGAGAGTTTTAAATTTAGGCGATGGAGAAATTATGTATGTAAACATGTCTACAAAAATTATGTTTATAAACATTGTATATTATGTTACACTTAAGTTGCCGACAACATTTTCCTATTTTCTTTAAGCTTTTTATTCTTATTACAATAACTGTTACGATTCTCTCGAACTAAAATTACAATAAATCATTAAGTTTTGATCACTCATCGGAATCGGTTGTTTTAATACACATAACTCGCGTGCACATTTTGAGGGCTAGATGAGGGAATCATCGCGGGCAAACATGAAAACGGGATTGAGAGCAACGTATTTTACCACTCCTTGTTTACAAATGCTCATGTACATTAGTAGTTGCACTGTGGGTAACAATTGTAAAAGTGCCTAACAATTTTAAGTTTCTTTATAACTACCATAAATTTATAAAATGTAAGAAAAAAAATAAAAATTTCGGAAGATGTTCTTTGGTTAAAGTTCCAGCTGCTTCCAAATTAATTAATTATTTTTTTTTTTAAGCCAAGGTGTCGAGGTACCCGTGCAGAGGGCTGAATGGTCAGCGGGGGGTAATAAATAGCTGATCGCGAACGGTCCCCTCCGATGCCCGGGCGAGGTCGGAGGTATAAGAGCCTTCTCTCCGCATACCGGCTCTGCGGAGGAGTGACCAACCCTTTCCGGCTTAGTCGTGCGACCAAAATGAACGGAAACAATAACGCAACAACAACCAAATTGACGACAACAGCGACGACTTAGGACATGAATTACAGAAATCCCATTACGGAATCCGAAGAGGACGAATTACTCGCCTCCAGCCAGAAAACGAGTAAGAGTACTGCCGGACATACCAACCAAAGTAAACCGGTAGATACAGCAGTGAAAACAGCAGATTTAAGGGAGGAAGCGTCCACCTCCAAAGCTGGCGGCTAAAGGAGAAAACAAAAATAAGCGCAAGAAATCCCAGAATCAGCTGAGGAAAAACCTGTACCAGAGGGCAGTCTTCATACTAGGGAAGATAGCCAAAGGCTAGGCAGCCGGTACCCCAGTTGATGAGGCAGAAACAAAGCGCCTTAAAACAATAGTAGAGGAATATGAAAGCTACCTAAAAAGGAAGTAATCAGAACTTCTAGAAGAGAGCAAACAAGAGAGCACTTCACAAAAAAGGAATCGCTCTATCACAGAAATACCAGAAACTCTGCCCAAAAAACCTAGGCGGAGTGAAGGTGAACACAGCAGCACAACAACGGCAAGGCCTTTCTGCGATGTAGCCAGGGATAGCCTGCAGGTGGCCATCACAGATGGAAATTCCTCCTCTCCGAGCACAATACAGGAGAGATGGGTGGAGATCGACGTCAGATTGTCGAGTATGGTGCTAAGCTTTGTACTCGACAATCTTGCGGGTCCTAACCCAGAGTTTGACCCTCTGAGACCTCCAGGGGCTACAGGGTCATCAAGTGCGCGGACCAAGCCTCGCTAAATTTCCTGACGGATAGTGTTGCTAAAATCAGCAACGCCTTTGTAGGCCTCCAATTGAGGCTTATACCCGCCAGGGATATTCCGAAGAGACCTCGTGCTCGCATTTGGCTAACCCCCCTAGAGGAGCCAGCCGAAATACTCCTGAGGTGCATCACGCTGCAGAACAAATCTATACCTGGTATAGATGAGTGGCAGCTGATCAAGGAGGAAAAAATCTTCCAAGGCGACAAAGAGGCTGACGAAGACGACACGGAATAGATCGACGACGCCAGCCAGTTGCTAAGGAGCTGCTAAACAGCAGCAACTATAACCTTTTTTACGCACGGAACAAAGATAAAAATAGGGCTTGCATTCTTATCAATAGAAGTATAAATGCATTTCTTTGTCCTAATTACAGCACAGCAGATATCATAGTGGTAAAGGTGGAACAGAAGGAAAAGCCCTTCTTCTTGGTCTCGGCCTACTTGGCCCACGGCGAAGACATACCACCGGCCCCGCTCACCAGACTTATAGAGGAGAACAGGAAGGAAGATGTCCTAATAGGGTGTAATGCAAACGCAAAGCACACCGTATGGTGTAGCTCTGAGTATATGCAACAAAGGAGATAAGCCAACCTTTATTTTCCCAAGCTCTGATAGGTTTCCGAGGTGGGATGAAGTACTGGATCCCACGCTATCAACAGACACAGAAGTAGAGAAGTTGGAAAAAGTCTTAACCACAACTTTCAATAAATCCACTAAGCTAACAGTTCTGAAAAAGAGAAAGTCTCTTCCTTGGTGGAACAGTGAACTCAAGAATTTGAGAACACAGCTAAGGAAAGCTTTCAATGAGAGTTTTAGAACCAAAATCTGGCAGCCATATAAAGATATTATGAAAAGATACAAAAAAGCAGTCAAGAAAGCTAAAAACGACTCATGGTGATCTTTCTGCACATCGATAGAAAGTTGCAGAGAAACCGCTAGCCTGAGCAAAATGCTATCCAAAGATCATATTAATACTGCCTACATTAGGGCGGAGGGCAAAAGAGTCTCTGGAGGTACTAAATACAACGCACTTCCCCGGGAGTCAGCAAACACTTTCAACGAGGGTTCAACCAGAACCCCCGTTAAACGCAGCTGATTATCGAAGCCAAATAGTAGACAAAAGCAAAATCAAATATGCCATAAATAGTTTTGCACCATTTAGAGCGGCAGGTCCTGACGGGATTATGCCCATAATGTTGCAAAAGCTGGTAGAACCAATGGTTCAAAGACATGAAAATATATCCAAAGCTAGCATTCTATTATCCTACATCCCAAGAAGTAGGAAAAGAAGTAAAGTTGTGTTCCTTCCAAAACCTGGCAGAAGTACACACGAAAATGCCAAGGACTATAGACCTATAAGCCTTACCTCCTTTATGCTGAAGGTATTGGAAAGACTAATAGATCTACACATAAGAACAATAATGGCGGAGAAGTTATCGAAATCCCAACATGCGTACATAAAGGGCCGATCAACCGAAACTGCCCTTCACGATGTGATAAGTGTAATTGAAAAATCACTACACCACAAACAATACAACATGGCTGCTTTTCTAGACATAGAGGGCGCCTTCAATAACATAGAAGTAAATGCGATAATTAACTCTCTGGCACATGGTGGCATAGATGACACTGTGTGCAGATGGATACTATCGATGCTTGAGAATAGGAAGATTATAGCTTCAAACGGCGCTGCAACACAAACAGGCTATGTGAGTAGAGGGACGCCTCAAGGAGGGGTCCTCTCTCCGCTCCTATGGGTTGTAGCGCTGAACGAAATACTCCTCCAACTAAACGGTGGAGGAGTGAAAGCAGTGGCGTATGCAGACGATATAGTGTTGTTGGTATCAGGCATGTTTCCTTCAACAGTCAGCGAGATTATGGAAAGAGCACTTCGAAGGTTAAACTTATGGGCTAAAAACAATGGACTAGGAGTTAACCCGAACAAAACAGAACTGATGCTATTCACAAGCAGAACCAAAATACCTCAGTTTCAACTTCCGGTACTAAACGGTACAACACTCACTCTATCCCCCACAGCTAAATATTTGGGGGTGGAGATTCACACCAAACTATCCTGAAAAATAAATATAGAAAAAAGAATAAACAAAGCATACATGGCCTACTATACTTATAAGAGAATCGTCAACAAGAATTGGGGCCTCAAACCAAGTATAATCATGTGGATGTATACGGCTGTCATAAGACCTATACTTATATAAGGAGCTCTGGTATGGTGCCCACCGCTAAACAAACAATACTACATTAAAAAACTAAATGGAATACAAAGAGCAGCATGTGTTACTGGTGCAATCAGGTCATGTCCGACTGATGCGCTCAAAGTGATCCTGCATCAACTACCAATGGACATTTTTATTCACAAAACAGCAGCTATTGCGGCGATAAGAATAAAAGAATTAGGAGGTTGAAATCAGCAGAACTACGGACATAGTATAATCCTAAACAAGCTCACCATTAGTAAATCAGACTACAATCTCCCAAAGCGGGATTTCAATAGACACTTCCAAGTGATGATACCATCTAGACGAAAATGGAGAAGAGGTTCAATAGGAGAGGATACCATCTCAGTTTATACCGACGGGTCCAAGATATACTTCGGAGTAGGCACGGGGGTATTCTCCGCTGATCTAGGCATATCTCTCTCTATACGTCTACCGAACTCGGCTAGCACCTTCCAAGCAGAAGTACTAGGCATAGAAAAAGCCTGCGAAGTTCTATTAGAAAACCACGGGAATAAACATAAAGCAACTTTACGGATAGCCAGGGGGCGCTCCTGGTCTTGTCTTCCACCCATGACATATTCCAGCATAATTGACAACTGCAAGAGAGCACTAAGCTCAATAAAAGACAAGCTCCAACTAGAATTAATCTGGGTTTCCGGCCACAGGAACATTTTCGGTAACGAAAAAGCAGGCGAGTTGGCAAAGGCAGGAGCTTTCCTCAACGAATCCGAGGCGGAGCTAATACCAAGACCGCTAGGATCGATCAAAGGAGAGATCAATAGACAATTTCAACAAGTTGCAAATAGCCGGTGGAAAAAAATTACAAAATGCGTCATAACTAAACAATTATGGCTAACATATGACAGGAAAAGAACCAAGGACTTATTAAATAGGTCAAGAAAAAGCATCTACAGAGTAACAGCTACCACAACAGGGCACTGGCCATTTGGGGAACATGCGTCCAAAATGGGTGTGCCCTACAACGACATCTGCCGTGGCTGCGGAGTAGCAGGGAACAAGGAAACAATTTTCCACTTTCTCTGCGAATGCCCAGCTCTAGCACAGATCCGACACAAAACACTTGGAATTCATCAAGCACCAAACCTTGAATGGATTTCCACTAAAAGCATATCAGACATAAGTATTATAGTTTCATCGAAACCTCAAAATGGTTTGAGAAAGAAGGTGAAACGTAATAGCAGATACAGGAGGTTCTACGAATAGTGTATCAAAATGGCACATCAAGTGCTAATTGAGCCCGATAGGGCTGCACTCCTACCTTCCTACCTAGCATAACTTACATAATTTTTTCCTTAAAGTAATTAGAATTTCTCACTATACAAATAAATAAAAACAAATATTAATGCTAAACTTTAAAACCTGCAAAATATTTTTACCTCTTTTTGTTCACACAACTATACAATTCCGATATGAAGTGAATTTCCGCTCTTTAATTTGTGTACAATGTCAGTATTGCCGCAACCATTCTGCGATTACATCAAGCTTCGAGGGAAGGCCGTTGATTTTTTCGCCACTTTTTATGCTCTTCCTTCCGTAAACTAATCTTCCCCTCATCTAGACCTCGTTCGAGCTTTGCTAACTTTCCGGGCTAAAAATTTTCGTTTCACTGCCTTAACCCATCTGTTTTAAATGGAATTCATACAGAAAAAAGGATAATAGGTATGATAAAAAATATTTATCCTACTCAAAATTAATTGAAGATATTAGTAACGAACAAGAACAGGAGAACGTCATACTAAAAGAACATCGAAGAGCACATAAGAAATCGACTGAAAATAAAACACAATTTCTCGAAACAAAATATTTTCCCGGTATGTTAAATAAAATAAAAATAATAATACGGGAGACATTCCAATCAACCGAAAAATGCAGAAACTCCATCACCAACATATCCAGGACACACAGTCCATATCGATATATTTTTGACAGAAGGAAAAATAGTTATGAGAACTTTAGATAAATTTACAAAATATGCAATAACAAAAAGCCTAAATAGCAGAGCAACAGAAGACGTCTGAAGACCCCTAAGATACATAATATTTTTTCGGAGTACCAAAATTAAAAGTTATTGACAATGAGGCATCTTTAAACTCAGCCTCCTGAAAATTTATGATATAAGACGAGTTAGGAATAGAAGTTTACTCTACTTCTCCATACGAAAACCAAGCTAACGGACCAATTAAAGCTGCCCCCGCCGCGACGTCAAAATGGTACTTGGAAACTTTAACGCCAGGGTGGACAAATAAGGTATCTTTGGAACAACAGTCAGTAAATTCAGCATCAACGAGGAAACATCCGCCAATGGGTTGAAGCTTATCGACTTCGTCGGCTCCCGAAATATGGGTATCTGTGGTACTAGACTGCCTACCTCGCAACATTGCCATCGACCACAATACATGCGGGATGGGAACACCAGGTGAAGTCGAACCCGATTCCCCAATCGATGACGATGGACAGACGTTTCGTTGCCCGACCATGAAGAAGTTCGAATAGCAATTACCCGTCTCAAGAACAACAAAGCGCCGGAGGCAGATGGATTGCCGGCCGAGCTATTCAAACGCGGCGGCGAAGAACTGTAAGGAGCATGCATCAGCTTCTTTGTAAAATATGGTCGGACGAAAGCATGCCCAACGATTGGAATTTAAGTCTGCTCCGTCCAATCCACAAAACGGGAGATCCAAAATATTGCGTGGGATAGTTCTCGAAAGCATCGAATATTATCAAGCGTATTATGTGAAAGATTAAGGCCCACCGTCAATAAACTGATTCGACCTTATCAGTGTGGCTTTAGACCTGGAAAATCAACAACCGACCAGATTATCACCATGCGCCAAATCTTGGAAAAGACTCGCGAAAGAAGAATCCACACACACCACCTCTTCGTCGATTTCGAAGCTGCTTTCGACAGCACGAAAAGTATCTACCTTTATGCCGCGATGTCTGAATTTGGTATCTCCGCAAAACTAATACTGCTGTGTAAACTGATGTTGAGCAACACCAAAAGCTCCGTCAGGATGGGGAAAGACCTCTCCGAGCCGTTCGATACCAAACGAGGTTTTAGACAAGGCGACTCCCTACCGTGCGACTTCTTCAATCTGCTGCTGGAAAAAATAATTCGAGCTGCAGAGCTTAATCGAGCAGGTACAATCTTTTATAAGAGTGTACAGCTGCTGGCGGATGCCGATGATATTGATATCAGATAGTTTCGAATATTTGGGAACCAACATGAACTCCACCAACAATGTCAGCCTGGAAATCCAACGCGGGATAATTCTTGCCAACAGGTGCTACTTCGGACTGAGTAGGCAATTGAAAAGTAAAGTCCTCTCTCGACGAACAAAAGCTAAACTACATAAGTCGCTCATAATTCCCGGCCTGCTATATGGTGCAGAGGCTTGGACGATGACATCAACTGATGAGTCGACGTTAAGAGTTTTCGAGAGAAAAGTTCTGGGAAGGATTTATGGTCTTTTGCGCATTGGCCACGGCGAATATCGCATACGATGGAACGATGAGCTGTACGAGATATACGACACTGACATAGTTCAGGGAATTAAAAGACAGCGTCTACGCTGGCTAGGTCATGTTGTCCGGATGGACGAAAACACTCCAGCTCTGAAAGTATTCGACGCAGTACTCGCCGGGGGAAGCAGAAGAAGAGGAAGACCTCCACTCCGTTGGAAGGACCAAGTGGAGAAGGAACTGGCTTCGCTTGAAATATCCAATTGACGCCACGTAGCGAAAAGAAGAAACGACTGGCGCGAGTTAACGTAGCCTCGCTCCGAGTCACACACACACTCACGTATATCTTATCTGTTAATATACAAGTTAATAGTTGCCACCAGATGATTAATAACACGCTGTTTTGAATGGTGAAGTTGAACTCGACTTTCTTTATTAAACACATTTCTTTTATACAGAATTTGCTTATTTACTATAAACCTACATATTTACGAGTTCTTACTTACTAGTACTTATTTCTACATACTCTATAATGATAACATAAGCAATAATTATAGCAAAACAGCAAACCTCAGTTTGGTCGAGAAACGGCTTAGATTGTTTAGGTTTTTGTTAGGTTTAGTGCCGAGGAAATGTGCTGTTGTTGTAAATTTTGGAAATTAACTTTATTGAACAATGATATTGTATATTTACAGAATATTGCTGAATTGAGTAATATCGGTATATTTTGCTAGCTACAACTACTTTGTTGTTGTACATTTTGTTAGCTATGCTAGCTGTGATAACTCCTCCCTTCTTAAGCATCAGAGTCTCACTGATTAAGAATTATTGGCTACTGAAAGCTATGGGTAATCTATTGTTGGTGGGATAAGAAATGATTTTCTGGTTTTTGGTTTGAGTATGATATATAAGACTAATGATAGTGTTACTGCAACAAGAATTGCTAAGAAGCTTGAGCTAATTGAAATAATGTTTTTTGATCTTATTCGTTCTAGTTCATTTACATTATTTAAATGTAGTTTATGTAAATAGTTTAAGTCTAATTTAATTTCATTTTCCGTTAGGTTATTCTGAAGCATTGCGGGTAAGATTTGGTAGGAACTTGTTTGCCAGTTTGTGTAACGGACGTTATTCAAAGTTATAGCTTCGTTAAAGAAGTTTATGAGAAAAGTACCATTTAGTTTAAAAGATGTATTAATATAAGTAATATTTCCAATAAAATTTGAAAGAAATATTGTTCCTTCACTAATTAATTCAATTATAGCTTGGTTTACATATTGATAATCGCAAAGCGCTTTTTCTCCGCTAAGAATCTGTGAAATGCAATGGGTTTTGTTTAGTTTTTTAAGTGTGATTTATGAATCTTTCTGTTACCTTTAGTAGGCATTGAGACGGTATTGTCTTTAGCGACAGTTTCTTTTTTAAAAATGGTTTTCGTTTTCCCTTTAATTTGTTTGTTTTTTTTTTTAAATATAGTATCACCAGGTTCGTAATTCCTTATTTTTGACCTATTTTTGTTGTGATAATTTAGTGTATTTTTTTGGTTTCTGGCTATTTCATTTCGAAGTTCTGAATTAACTATTTCCTTAAAGTTTGTTAAATCTTGGTAGTTGATTCTTTGTGTTCTTCCAAAGAAAATATTAGCTGGTTTTCTTTTCGTAACTGACTGTATCGTGTTTATTATATCTGTCAACGGCAATGTTGACAATTTCTTTAATAGAGTAATCAAGATATTCCACTTGGAGACATCCGATTATTTCAATAATAGTGGAAAGCACACGTACTATCGCACCAATGACTTCGCTTTTCTGAGGTGGTGCTAGATAGATTTAAATTCCTAACCCTTCTAAATAGTTCAGAGTTATTGGGCTTATAAAGCTGCCTTCATTGTCCATGACCAAAGTCTTTGGTATAGTGAAATAGTGTAGAAGCTTTATCAATTTGTCCCTGATATGCAGTACTGATTTATTTTTTATCCTGAAAATTTTTACAAATTTAGTGAATTTGTCAACGCACGAGATATATTTTTCGCCGGACATTTCTATAACGTCGATATGCTGTATTTCTGCTGGATACGAAGATATGGGTGTTGCCTGTAACTTGGGCTTTTGTGGATGCCGGTCGTACTTATTACATCCGCAAATTTCACATGATTTAGTATATTTTTTAATAAGTTTAGTCATTTGTGAAAAATAGTATTTTTCCAATATCTGGTCTTTATTTTATTTACCATTGCGATGGGCTCTTTTGTGTTCTTGTTCTATTATTTTAAATTTGACATCTTCGTCTGCGATATCGGTAACTACTTTCTGTGTTATCCTGATACGAAATTGTGAGAAATTTTCTTGATATATTTGCTGTAGTAATGAAATGTATTTCTCTTGGATTTTAATTCTATTGATTATGTTTGGGTTTAGAACGCTTTTCAAGATTTTACTTAGGTTTCCTTTATCATAAACTTCACATTTAATGAGGTGTCTGTGGAAGCTTGGATGAGGTTCTTCGTGTGTAATTTCCTCCTTTCCTTCTGTAAATATAACTTGATTTTTAAATACGTTAATTGGAGCTTCACAGTGATGAATGAGCTTTGAGCTATCCTCTTCTGCGCTATGTTGTGTATTTTCATCTGTGGATGTTAGCGTATTAACTTCTATTGGCAGCCGTGATAACGCATCGGCGACTACGTTTGTTTTTCCTGGTTTGTAAATGAGTTTATAATTATATTCTTCTATCCCTGCTTTCCACCTTTTTAACTTGGCATTGTTATTACTGTTGCTTAGTGCAAACGTCAGTGGCTGGTGATCAGTAAGAATTTTTATTTCTTTAGCTCCATACCGCTAAGTCCTTAATTTGTCGAGGTACCACTCTATGGCGAGCATTTCTTTCTCTATGGTCGAGTAATTCTCTTCGGTTTTATTGAGTGATCTAGAGATGTAAATTATGGGTCTGTCTTGACCGATTATCCCTTGTGAAAGGACTGCTCCGATTGCAGTATTGGAAGCATCTGTCGTCAGAATAAAGGGTTTGTTGAAGTCTGGGAATACCAGAATTTCAGAAGATGTAAGCAAATATTTTATGTCATTAAATGATTTCAAGCCTTCCTCTGTTAGTGAGATTTGTATCCGTTTGGATTGACTTGCTTTTATTTGAGCATTTTCACCTCTAGTTAAATTGGTAAGTGGCTTGACAATTTTTGCAAAGTCTTTTATAAATCTCCTATAATACGATGCTAAACCCAGGAAACCTTTTAATTCCTTAAGGTTAACAGGTGCGGGAATTTTTTTAATAGCGGATATTTTGTCAGGATCTGGCAAAATACCTTCGCCGGTAACGATATGACCTAGAAAATTTACTTCTGTTCTAAAAAATTTGGATTTCTCCAGATTGACTTTTAAATTTGATTTGTAGAAAAGCATGAACACATCTTCAATATTTCGCAAGTGCTCCTCTTTAGTTTTTCCCATTATTATAATGTCATCGATATAAACGTAGCAGACTTTTCCTATAAGCCTTTTTAGAACATCATTTATCATTCTCTGAACAATAGAAGGGGCATTTTTAAGACCGAATGGCAACCTAGTAAATTCATATTTTTCATTGGCTGTAGAAAAAGCTGTTTTTTATATGTCTTTTCCTTCATCCCGATTTGGTGGAATCCGGGTGTAAGGTCGAGTGTAGGAAAATACTTACATTCGCCTAAGCTAGCGAGAGTGTTGCTTATACCAGGTATTGGATAGGAATCAGGTATAGTTATTGCGTTTAGTCGTTTAAAATCAACAACTACTCTATACTTTTTTTCTCCTGATGGACCTGGTTTTTTTTGGAACAATCCACAATGGGGAGTTATACGGACTCTTTGAAGGCCTTATTACACCATTGTTTAGCAGTTCTTTAACTTGTTTTTCTACTTCGCCCCGTAGGTTGGTTGGGTAAGGATATGATTTTGTATATATCGGTTCTTCACTTGTTGTTCTAATTTCTGCTAATACAGTTGTGTCGATTGTCCCACTGTCGGAGACTGGTCCGAAAAGTTCCGAATATTTATTTATCATTTCCTTAACTTCATGTTCATAGGGGTTTTCTTGAATATTATTTATTTGTTTAAAGATATTTTGTTTTAGTGTCAGTACCACATCCTTGAGGGTTATTGTGTTATTTTTCCTATTTATGATTGCTCCCAATTCTTTGAGGGTATCATCGCCAATGATGCCATCAAAGGATTTTTAAATGGGTAATCTAAAGAAACCAAAATTATTTGTAATACCTATACTTCCGAAGAATGGTCCACGAAGCTTATGGGTTATAGTTACTTGACCTGTGGCTGAGTGAACCTTAAAAGAACACTCAAGTTTCACTGAATTTTTTGAAAGTTTTTCGGGGACAAAGTTTTTATTAGCTCCCGTATCTACAAGGAACTTCGCGATATCCCCGTTCTTTAAAGTTAGTTCTAAATAGGTTAGGGTAGACAGGCGTCTGTCATAATGGCTTTGGATTCATTTGATGTTTTTGCATTTGATTAGAGCTACCTCCATTTTTTGTATATATGAATAGTTTCTTAAGTTAAAGTTTTGAATTTCAAGGCAGGAATGACTAGCATTCTAGACAATTCGCCGTTTAGGCCTCTGATAAATATATCAAGGGCTCGATTCCTATAGGTTTCCAGTAGAACATTAATTGTTTCTCTTGAATAATTATGACTCTTTATTTTGTTTATTATCAGCGATAGTTGGTGATTGACTCTTGCGTAGAATTGCTCTACGCTGAAGTGTTTTTGGGATAAGGTTCCTAGTTCGTGTTCCAGAGTCCTAAGGTCTCGTTTGTCTGCATAGTGTAGTGACAAACAATTTTTGATTGTTCCCCAATCATCAGTCAATATGTTGTATGAGATTAAGCCCGTATCTGCAGGGCCTTTAATTTTCTGCCTAATATGTCGTAGGATGGCTCTATATTGTAGCTTTGTTCTGACTACTTCGTAGTCCTGCAAAACCGATTCGACGTTGTGGATCCAGGATATGAATTGAATCGGATCTCCTTCGAATGTTGGAAGGTGCTTCATGCTGTCAGGTAATCTGCTAATTTCTATTAAGTCTGACTCAGTTAAGTGAATATGGTTATTTGAAATAGAACTTTCGTTATGGGGACTAATTCTACTTTCTAACTGATTTATCCTATTGCTCAATATTTTTGAATGTTCTATTTGTGCGTTAACAGCACCTGTTAGGTGTGTAATAGCTTCTTGAATTTGCTCCATTACTGCGATTTACAACTTCGACTATTTATTGCTTTAACAATTTTTTAGATTTTTTATATATCGGGTACTTATTATAATACTTAAAATTTATTTGACCGATATTTATTGCTATGCAATATTTTTAATATATCGGGTAGTTATAATTTTTATGTAAGCTTCATATTAACTTACAGGAGTGCTGATACTCAACTTTGTCATTCTCTTTGGACGGTCCACTTGGTCCTGTTTGAAGCGTTAGTCCTCTACTGGGGGGTGGATGACGTCACTCCAAGCGTTGATTTGGCGGCTTCTTGTTTCAGTTCCCACTTTACACGTATTTTTAATTTGATTTGTCAGATACTTAGCTTTATCGTTTAACAAATCTTAGGATATGTCACTACACTTGACTCGCTTTTTTGTTTTTGCGTACACTTGTAATTAAATTTCCGAACAAGGTTTTAAATACTGTTTTAATGACTTATGTCAAACTCGACTGAACTTTCTATAAAAATTAAATTCCGTCGTTTATCCTTATGGATAATATTTGTGCGTACACTTGTAATTAAATTTCCGAACAAGGTTCAAATACTGCTTTTAATGACTTATGTCAAACTCGACTGAACTTTCTATAAAAATTAAATTCCGTCGTTTATCCTTCTGGATAATGATACTTGTGCGTACAGATTCACTTTAATACTTTTGGTGTAGGCAACTTCAAGTTTTTTAAAGTTCTCGGGCGCCAGTTAATGGTTGCAACCGGATGATTAACAACACACTGGTTTGAATGGTGAAGTCGAACTCGAATTTCTTTATTAAAAACGTTTCTTTTATACAGAATTTTTCTTATATACTATAAACTTACATATGTACCAATTCTTACTTACTAGTACTTATTTCTATATACTCTATAATGATAACGTAAGCAATAATTATAGCAAAACAGCAAACCTCAGTTTGGTCGAGAAACGGCTTACATTGCGGCGGCACGGCTTCCGTTCTGGTTTAGTGCCGACGAAATGTGCTGTTGTTGTAAATTTTGGAAATTAACTTTATTGAGCAATGATATTGTATATTTACAGAATATTGCTGAATTGAGTAATATCGGTAGATTTTGCTACCTACGACAACTTTGTTGTAGTACATTTTGTTAGCTATGCTAGCTGCGATAACTTACATCCTAAACAAAGACGAACTATGTGAACCGATAGAACTTGTTTTGACATGCACTATCAGTCGAACAATAGAAATGAACTATTATTACAATACCAACCAAACATGCATTATCTAGAAATGCATTCTCGACATATAAACAACAAACATCTGGCAACGAAATAATCTACTGCGATAACCACTCCGCATCTCAACAATAACAAGCAAGTGATAGAAAGATAACAGATATCGAATTACAACAAAGAAGATGCAAGCAGATAGCAGCAGCCGCATTCTACAAGTATAAGTAGTACTAAGATTATAAAATGTAGTCAGTAAGAAATTATGAATAAAAAAGGCAACAAAAAAATAAGTGTACTGCCCAAATAAATATAATTTCTTTTACTCGCGACAAACAACAGTCTGTTAACTGGGGGCTCAACCATTCTTTTCGTTTGAACTGAACCTGCCATAACCTGACATAAAGGGATAAAACTAAAATCCACGTTCCTGAAGAAGGAAAAACATAAGTTCCTGAAAAATTGAAAGCAGCACCGATAAACATCGGAATCACGCTGGAATATCATAAAAAGAGACAAAAACTGTTCAATTTGCGTCGTCCCTTATTGAGTACCAACTTCGAGATGGCTGCACAGGAGATTGCAAATCTCAGGGCTCAAATTGCTGCTTTAACTACATCTCTAACTCAGAACCAACAAAGAGTGGCTACTCTGGAGAACAGTCTGCCATCAAATGTGACAATATAAATCAAACAAATTCTGGAGAAAACGTGCGTGGACGCACATGGAAAACATAAAAGAATATGCCACAAACCAGACATATTATACCGCACTTTCGATATTCCATTTGAAAATTCAAGGAGAAGCAGCCGATATTTTAATCAACCACAACACGAAGTTCAACTTCTACTCAATCATAAATCGCCTCGACTACACGTATGCTGACCAGAGACCTTTTTACGTCTTACTAGACGAAATGAAAAGGATTACGCAAAACAAACTTACGCTGGTGGAATTTCATTGCGAAGTCAGCAGGGCATTGAATCTTGCTCTAACATGGCTCAGGTGACCCATCAGAAATGCAAAAGTATGCGAATCAAGAAGCTGTCAGAACGTTTATTCGTGGCTTGAACAGCAAGTATACAAGCGACATCCTCTACAGCCACAATCCAAAGGATTTAGAAACTGCCTACGCCATCGCAAGTACGATATACCACGACAACAAGAAATTGCAATTCAATTTTTCTCAGTACGATGACTACAGGAAAAACAATATGCCACATCAACATCTTCAAAACAGAAGACATCATGAAGAAACACGTGCACCCAAGCAGCAACATCAACCCTTTCAAAACAGAAGATACCGCGATGATCAGCGAAGATATAGACCAAATGTGCAAGTGCAATAAACACAGAGTGCACCCACCCCACAGTGCCAAACATTTTACTTAGATTCCTCACGGCAATACAGAAGACCCACCAACTTCAACGAAACACCTTTACAAAACAACTATAACCATATACATATATATGTCAAATGCAAGGATTACCTCCAAATAACCCAATTCGAGGAGATCCACAGAAGAGGCACCAAAATCCTTCATCTCGTAACTACAACGCACCAGAGAAGATACAACGAGTAAACCAAATACATGAAGAAGAACTAGGCTCTCTCACACCACAACATGGCGGCGATGAATTACGATCACCTGCTACAAAATAAAGTGACAATTATGAATATAAGACAGGCTTTGATTTTCTCAAGCGAGTGAATCAATTGCCGTGTCTTCAACGCCACTGCAGGGATACAGGTAAAGCAGTTAATAGAGAAATTTTGCAAAAAATTAATTATACAGTAAGCATTGAAAAATATAGATCTGAAATTGAAATAATAATGCAACAAAATGAAGGTACTAACTCAATATTATCATTTACTACCACTGTACAAGCCACAATTAGGACGAAATCCGAAGATCCTATCTGGACAAAACAATATCCGTACCCTATATCTGATAATGATTTTATTAACAAAGAAATAATTAAACTTTTAGAAAGAGAAATAATCCAATCTAGTAAAAGTCCATACAATTCACCCATTTGGACAGTTGCTAAAAAAGGTACCGACGAACAAGGGAAACCTAAACGCAGAATGGTTGTAGACTTTCAAAAGCTAAACGCTCAAACTATACAACACTACTACAAAATATTGGTAATGCAAAAATATTTACAACTTTAGATTTGGAATCTGGATTTCACCAGATTCTTATTAAAGAATCTGACAGAGAGAAAACAGCTTTTGGTGTAAATGGAGCCAAATATGAATTTCTTTGCATGCCTTTTGGACTGAAAAATGCTCCGTCAATTTTTCAAAGGTGTATCGATGATATCCTGAGACCATATATTGGCAAATTTGCGTATGTTTATATAGACGATGTTCTCATTTACTCTTCTTCTCCAGAAGAGCATGTCGAGCACATACGCATTATTATAAATGCACTTCATCAAGCTAACATGAAGATTTCCAATGAAAAGTCACACTTCTTTAAAGACTCAGTAGAATATTTGGGGCACATAATTAAATACAATAAAATCACCGTAAAAATACAAGCTATAAAAGATTTTCCCACTCCTACTTTACTCAAGGAGCTTAGATCTTTTCTAGGTCTCGCAAACTATGTATTATCGAAAATTCATAAAAAATTTTGCAGCCATTGTTAAACCACTTACCACGTTTCTCAGAGGAGACAACGGTAAAATATCAAAAAATCAAAGCGCAAAAATTATAATCACATTAGATGAACCTGCAATAGCAGCATTAAGTAGAATAAAAGAAGAACTTCAAGCTCAGGTTGAACTTTTCCAACCAAATTTCAGCAAATGCTTTGAATTGACCACAGACGCTAGTAACTTTGCAATAGGAGCTGTATTATCACAAAATAAAAAACTAATAACATTTATTTCACGAATACTTAGTCAAACCGAACAGAATTACTCTACAAAAGAGAAAGAGTTACTCACAATTGTGTGGTCCTTACAGAAACTCCGAAATTACTTATATGGCATGGCAGACTTAACTATATACACCGAGCATCAATCTTTAATGCCATATCAGAAAAAAACCCCAATACAAAATTAAAAGGATGGAAAAATTTCATCGAGGAATATGGTGCTAAAATGACTTACAACCTGGACATCAGAACGTTGTTTCCGATGCACTTTCCCGCCAACAAATTAATAACACATATAATTCTGATAATTCCCAACATTCAACACAAAGCTCCCCTATGCAAAAAATCAAACGTGTAAAACAACCATAAAATTGCTTTAAAAATCAAATTATCATAAAACAAGCAAATGGGAACCACGCCCAAATATCATCGCAAAATATTTTTTATTACAGTAGACATACACTATTCTTTAACACTAAGACTGAGCTATTGGACATATTAAACAAGAAAAAACGTTAACTTCGGTTGCACCAAAGCTAAATACCCTTCACAGGTGCATTTCTATTAGTAACTATGTGTTCAGTTTGTATGGAAGCTATATGCTATAGTAATCCGTTCTGAACGAAGAGATTACATTGTTGCCTTCAAAAATAATCTATACCAAATTTCGTGAATATATCTTGTCAAATGTGAAAGTTGTCCATAAAAGAACTTGATTCCGATCGTTCAGTTTGTATGGCAGCTATATGCTATAGTAAACCGATCTGATCAATTTCTTCGGAGATGACATTGTTGCTTTGGAATATAATATATACCAAATTTCGTGAATATTGCTTGTCATATGTGAAAGTTGTCCATACACGAACTTGATTCCGATCGTTCAGTTTGTATGACAGCTATATGCTATAGTTAACCGATCTGGTCAATTTCTTGGGAGATTACATTGTTGCCTTAGAAAATAACATATACCAAATTTCGTGAATATATATTGTAAAATGTGAAAGTTTTCCATACAAGCATTTGATTTCGATCGTTCAGTTTCTATGGCAGCTATATGTTATAGTGGTCCGATATCGGCCGTTCCGACAAATGACCAGCTTCTTGAAAAGAAAATGACGTTTGCACAATTTCAAAACGATATCTTAAAAACTGAGGGACTAGTTCGTATGTATACAGACAGACGGACGGACAGACGGACAGACAGACAGACGGACATGGCTAAATCGACTCAGCTCAACATACTGATCATTTATATATATACTTTATAGGGTCTCTGACGATTCCTTCTGGGTGTTACAAACTTCGTGACAAACTTAATATACCCTGTTTAGGGTATAAAAATGTAATCAAACCAAAAGTAGTAAACGCTATAAAAATAGACGAAATATTATTATTTTACGTCGAAAATGACATTATCAATACATTTCGCAATGCCTCTACCGTTCTAACTGATAACATGGTTGACGACATAACCGACACTAAACAACAAAAACAAATCATAAATGGCACACATAGACGTGCACACAGAAACTACAAAAATAATGCACAAGAAATTTCCCTAAAATATTACTGGCCAAACATATGTAACGCTTTTAAAAAAGAAGTACAAAACTTTGAAATCTGTCTCACAAACAAATACGAACGCCGACCAAACAAACAACCAATTGGTTCCGCACCAACGCCAAACAAAGTAGGCGAATACATATAGTACACTTAGACTCAAGTGCTGAACACATAGAGCGCGACAACTGCAAACGACATCTGTCAAATATTAAAGATACACACGTTCTTATGCACACAGGTTATTTGACAGCTGCACGACTACACGACTGCAGGCCGACAGTTGTCGCTCTCGCTAACTTCAACATGCTCCTATATTTGCCAACGACAGTAGGACGACAGCAGAGTTGACAGTAGAATGGAAGATAGAGAGATGAGGTAGAGTGGTGATGCCACTAATATGTTATTATACAATTAATTTATTTATTTATACAAATAAAAGCGTAAAATAGGTCTATTATAGCTCTATTATATCATTTGTAATAACAATTGATAATTTAAAGCAAAAATATTTACCAATTTACTTATTTTTTGCATACAAAATTTCACTTTTAACAAAATATTAAAATTTCATTGAAGTGAAAGGAATTAGTATGGCCACAACGAAATTGTGTACATGCAAAATGGACAACTGCGTTGTTTTGTGTACATGCCGGCCATTGTGTTGTTGTTGCTTCTCACAAATGTACATGTAGTAAGATGCACAACGACGTTTTGAGTTCACTGTCGTGCTGCTGCAGTCTGTCGCGCTCGATGTGTTCAGCACTTTATTCTACATGAGCGATGACATATACATTAGCTCAACGGACAAATACTCAAAATTTTGCTACTTTAGACAAATACCTTCAAGGAAAGATACATACAAATACGTCGGCGAGACTCTTTCACAAATATACCCAAACGTAAATGTTTAATGACTGATAACGATCTATCGTTTACAAGCATATGTGCACAACAGATTTACAAACGATTACAAATAACGCACACAAGAACGCCATTGTTTCATTCTACTACAAACGGACAAGTTGAACGTGCGCACAGTACAATTATCGAAATCGCGAAAGTTTTAGCTGACCAGAATAATTCAGCACCGGAAGACCAAATTTTTGAAGCTGTTCGTCAGTACAACAAAACCATACATTCCGTTACCAACGAGAAACCCGAGCACGTGTTTTATAATCAGAGGGGGTATCCTGACATCCATGAACGAATACAACAAAACCAGGAAAGAGTCTTGCGTCATCATAATCGCAATCGAAAGCAGCTGAACTATAATACAGGTGACGTAATATTTTCCAAGGCGCACAGGCGTAATAAGAACGTAAGAAAATACGCGAAGCACGTTGGTACTAGGTCAGTATAGTAAAACCCTCAAAGGGTTTGGCGTTCGTATGTGTCAGTTTTTGAAGTTATACTTCTTATACGAGTTCGGAGTTGCTCAATATGAATCTACGCAACCTTGTCTGCGAAGATGTTCGAGCAGCAAGCGAAGCGCTGACAATCGGCTATCGTTTGTTCGTTTCGGCTTTTCTACCAACAACACAATGTTGCCATGCTTATGCTGTTGTTGTTTTTGTAGAACAATGTTTCAATTTTTGGTTGGTGACATATTCAATTAAAAATAAATTTTGTTGGGATTCGTACCTACGTGCTCGTCGTAACTTTTCAAGCGCTTACCACCAACACCACCATTGACACTTGTATTGCGTTGTCCTAATTATGGTTTGGTTATGCATGAAAGAAATATACTACGGATCGCCGATTGTTACCTCTTTCCTTGCTGCTGCTGCGCATATGTATGTTTGTATGCTTGTGCATTATTGAAGTTATGCTTCTTTTTCTTTCGTTTGTCCTTCATTTCTGCGAATTCTCAACTATTTTGCGTATATTTTGGTTGAAATACTCTGCGTTGGCCGTTGAAAAATTAAGGCTATACTTTACAGGATCATTTCTGTAGTTAGTCCTTATTTACATTTTTTGGAAATCGATCCGCAATGATGAAGTATATCGTTTTATCTGACAGCGTGAGGTTTAAGAAGTTCATTACTAATTTTGTCTTGTGGCATATTAGAAATGATGTTTCGTCGAAAATCGTTCGCTTACAACGGATAAAACGACTTCTGAGTGGCGATTTTAATGAATAAATTCCTTTTGGTTGAAATGCTCTGCGTTGGCCGTTGAAAAGTTAAGACTATACTTCTCAGGATCATTCATTCCTTTCATTTCTTCAAAGAAATGCGTAAATATGTATGTATGTATACGTATGATCGTGAATACATATCGAAGCAGATTTTTGCGAGAAGCACCAGAAAGTTGTGCAATTTATGATTTTTAGCTTTTGCCATCGCCGCGAAAAGACGACTTGTTGGCAAAGGCATGCTCGGGGAGATGTTACGGCCTCTGTTTTTATGAATGAAGTGAGATCGAATGTAATCGTTTTTGTTGTAAAACTTACTACACTTTTTCTTCGCCAATTTGGCTGCCATATTGACTTGTGAAGATCAATTTTTTGTTGGTGACATATTCATATGTGTACGCATATGTATCTTTGTATGCTTGCGCATTATTCGGCAATGTATGCAAATATATGTACATACAGTAATACCTTGATTTACGTCCGCTTCGTTAACGTTGTCTTGATTTACGTTGTGAAAATATAAGTGACCTCTGCACGCGATTTACGTTGTCAATTTGATTTACGTCGCCTGTATGAAATATGAATTTGGGGAATCCCTTGCTTACATTTATGTATTTTGAATTTTGTCAATATATTTCATGAATTCGTTCAGTTGATTTTTATAAGTGTTGCACGCATAAAAGAGTGAAAATGAGTTCAAAACGTGAATTTAAAAGTGTTCGTGCAGTTCAATTAAAAAAGAAACGAAATGTTATTTCTATTAAAAAGAAAATGGAAGTCATTCACCGCCATGATGAGGGCGAAAATAATTAATATAAAGGCACTGACTCTTTGGATAAGTGATTTGGGGAAAAAAATATTCCGTTAACTACTTTAGTTATTAAAAGGAAGGCAATTAGTTTATTCAATGATGTAAAGTTAACAACTACAGATTGTGAAGATTTTTGTTTCAACGCGAGCTATGGGTGGCTGCAAAACTTTAAAAAAAGGTCCTAACTTTATTCCATGGAGAATCTGCAAGCGCAGACAACGAAGCAGCTAAAAATTTTGTGAAAAAGCTAAAGCAAATCATTGATGAAGGAGGATACTCACCTCAGCAAATTTTTAATGTTGACGAGACGGGACTTTTTTGGAAACAAATGCCAAAAAGGACATTTATATCAAAAGAGGAAAGAGCGGCCGCCGGGCCAAAAGTTTCCAAAGACAGACTTACACTTCTTCTTGGAGGAAATGCTGCAGGTGATATGAAGCTTAAGCCCTTGTTGATATATAAGTCTGAGACGCCAAGAGCTATGAAAAATATTAAAAAAGAAAATCTCCCTGTTGTTTGGAAAGCTTGGATGACTGCTAAACTTTTTTATGATTGGTTTAAGTTGTATTTTTGCCCAACAGTTATCAAATATTGCGAAGTAAATGGATTCGCGTGCAAGGCATTGCTGTTAATTGATAATGCCCCTAGCCACATTATCCCGCTTGATGATATGAATGACAATATTAAAGTAATCTTCTTACCGTCGAATACAACGGCGCTTATCCAACCGATGGATCAAGGCGTTATCGCGGCATTTAAAAAATACTACTTACGAAGGACATTTAACAACTTGATTGATACAATTGATAAAGAATCCCACTGCGAATCTGATGATGTTGTTCGCAATTGTTGGGTCAAATATAATGTCATGCAAGCAGTGGAAAATATTAAACAAAGCTGGGAAGAAGTATCCGCGACAACGATGAGCCATGCATGGAAAAACATATGGCCGAAATATACTACATCTCGATGTGGATCAGAAGAAAATTCCAACGATTTAAATATAGAACTAATTAACTTAGCGCACACTGTTGGCTTCACAGATGTTGATGAATCCGACCTTATTGATATCTTGGAAACAGGTGATGAACCATTAACTAACGCAGAAGCATTGGCATTGACATATACTCCTAATAAAGATGATAATCTATTAGAAAATTCGATGGTCGAAAATGAGTTCACAATTCCCAATCTCAAAGCTATCAGAGGCTTTTAACCACATACAAGAAAGCGATCAATATTTTTGAAAAATTCGACAAAGATGAAGAGCGAGTTATCTCAACACGAAACTCAATTAACAATAGCTTGCAACATTACAAAGATTTGTTTACACAAAAGAAACTATTTTTGTCACAGAAGCGGATTGATTCATTTTTCAAGCCCTTTTTTATCATCCGATACTCCTTCGTCAAGCCAATACCAAACCTCGCAGCGCAATATTCCAGACGAGGATATCCAAATTATCATGTCTGAAATTTCATCAGAGGACTTTACTTCATCAACCCAAGGACAGACATTTAGCCAGCGAAGTCTTCCAGACGATGATATCAAAATGCTCGTGTCTGAAATTTCATCAGCGGACACTACTTCATCAAGCCAAAGAAGTCTTCCCAACGATGATCTGCAAAAGCTTTTGTCTGAAGTATTGATACCAAATAAAAACTTCGAGCAGTGAGATATTCTAAAATTTAAGTACTTTTATTTTATTTATTGCTCAAGTTTGGAGTGAATTCATATTTTAACTTATTATTTTTTACATACAAACGAGTATGTAATATGTACATTTATCATAGATATTCCAAAACGGATCTGAATTTCATATGTCGAATTTTTTTACACTTGAAATACACTTACGTGAAGTGAATATAATTTATCTCCTAATTGATATAGTTTTTAACTCTTTTTATGTGCTTATGGACTTTATATACATACAATACATTTCTTAGTATGTAATTGAATTAAATGTGCATTTATGTACTTTATTTGAAACAACCAATAACCTTGCCTTTTTCATAATCATATGGAAAACTACAAATTTGATTAACGTCGTTTCGATTTACGTCGCAATCTTTCGGAACCGACCAAAACGTAAATTGAGATATTACTGTATAAGTATATATGAATGTATGAACATGCAAGTCAATGCGCGCACATGTAATAAGTATATTGATAAGTGATGAAAATATGATTTCAATTTCTGAACGCGCACATGCGTATACATACACTCATATGAGCATGTGCATATACACAAGATAGGATAGAAGATGCCTTTTAACATCGTATACTATACAAATAAATATTTTTCTTACTAATAGAAATTAAATTTATCACAGCAATATACATAATATACATATACATAATATTGCTGTGATAAATTTAATTTCTATTAGTAAGAAAAATATTTATTTATATAGTATACGATGTTAAAATCGAAAAATTAAAAATTTATTCTGTCGTGTGACTTTCCAAGCGCTTACCACCAACACCACCATTGACGCTTTGGTTGCGCTGACTTAAGTATGGTTTGGTTATGCATGTAAGAAAAATACGATGGTTCTAATAATTTTGTTTAAGTATAGCAATATGCTTTTGTAGAACGTTTGCATTCGCAAACATACAGACAAATGTGCAAACGACATAATATATGTATGTATGATTGTTTCGCATTTTGCTTCTACGCCGGTCAAATTTCTATACAAAAATCGGCTGAAATGTGTGATAAAATAAAAAATGGACAACTAGGGCCAATAATTTTTAAAAAAATTTATTGACAATAAATATAAATGAAAATACATGTAAATTTACTTAAATTTATTGAAATTTCGTTTCGCATTTTTCGGCACTTTCAAATTAATTAATATAAGTAAAATTCACGACTTAACCCGCACACGTCTTATTCGCGCAAAATTTCCAACTTTATGAAAATTGGCGCAATTATTGACACTTCCATTTTATGTATAGTTTAAAACATGTTTACATATGAATATATAATATAGATTCGCGCAAAATTTCCAACTTTATGAAAATTGGCGCAATTATTGACACTTCAATTTTATGTAAAGTTTAAAACATGTTTACATATGAATATATAATATATTTGATTTTAGCGCAATTATTGACACTTGTCGTAATATACAAAATTGGGCCAAAACGAAACAATGAAATACATAATTACTTTTGCATGTCAATATGGAAATGCCGACGGCAAAACGCAAAGGCATATATTGCACATACATACATACAAGCGATTTCTTGGTTGAAAGCAAAAATTGAAGCATGAGAAATTGAAATGCCGACGGCAAAACGAAATTGCTTACATTCGTACATTGCGTATGAATCATGAAAATATCATCATAATGTTTAGGTAAATCTTTTATATATTTAAAATGAGTTATTATAAAATTAGATCAAATTAGCATTAAATCATTTGAAAAATAATAAATCAAAAATAAAAGAGTTCTACATACATATTTCCATCCTATGGAATATCAAAGAAATCATTTTATAAATACATATATGTATTTCTGTCTCTTCATATTCTCGGTTAGAATATGTGAGAGAATTGTAAAAAAATTTAAATTGCGAGGCGCATTCCGACCTACCTGATCTTCACAAGCCAATATGGCAGCCAAATTGGCTGGACCTCCGATCAATGTTGATAAAATAAATGACAGTGATAATACGCATAACACAGCGGATTCCAGGTTATGTGATGGTAAGTTGCTCTTGAATATTTCAATTGTCCGTAATAGATGCACCTTGTGCATTAAACTTGTGCCTTGAAACTAATA
Source organism: Bactrocera tryoni (assembly GCF_016617805.1). Taxonomy (NCBI): domain Eukaryota; kingdom Metazoa; phylum Arthropoda; class Insecta; order Diptera; family Tephritidae; genus Bactrocera; species Bactrocera tryoni. The sequence goes on from NW_024395977.1 coordinate 27,045,125, forward strand.
TCAATTGGATTGGCAAAAATTTTAATGTTTTGATTTTAAATTGATTTTTCAGCGGAAAAAGACAGTGTAGCCCGTGTTTCAAGAGGAGGGAAAATAGCACAATATTATCCTGAATACCGAGCACGAAAGAAAGCAGAGCGGGAAAAGGAGAAATTGGAAATGATAGCTGGCAGTCAAACGAAGAAGAGGAAAACAGCTGCGGAATATCAGAGAGCGCGTAAAAAAAGATTCAACGTTTGCTGTTCCATCAATCTCTGCGGGAGCATCTATAACTACTGATGAATCAACGGTCGTCAATTCACCGATAACTGCTGGGCCTTCAACGCGTGTTGATGGATTACAAAAGAGAGATGATTACGCTGCATATTCTCTGCCGCAACGAAGAGACAGAACTACTTTTCTAGTCAAAGTTCCTTCATTTAGACTTTGCTTTATTCTTCATTTTATGTGCATAATAAATTTATAAAATGTGAATTTAAGTTTTCTAGTTTTCTTTCATACAAAATGATATGCATTTCTTGGAATATCACTAAGAAGTGTAACTTCATCCGCGCGTAGGGACTCCACGCACCTTTTTTTTATGATCTTTTAAATTGTTTCCTTATCTTGATGTTTTTTCGCTTAGTTGTAACATTTTGGCAAAACAAAAAAAAAATACGGTTTATAACTATACCGATCTAGTACCATCACCCTGACTTAGAATTTCTCACCCCCCAGACAATAATCCCAAAAATGTTCCACAGTGTTACCAGCATACTTGGAACAACATGCATATATCAGGCTCTAAATTGATACACTTCCATGATTCCACGAACATCGATAACATCACATATTACAATCATCAACAACAACAATTTGTAGCAGCATAGCGAGGACGCTCTGTTTTTAAGAAAGAGGGGAGTTAACGACATAGCCTCGCTCCGGGTCACACACACACACTCACATACATCTTATCTGTTAATATACATCCTTAACAAAGACGAACTATGTGAACCGATAGAACTTGTTTTGACATGCACTATCAGTCGAACAACAGAAATGAACTATTGTTACAATACCAACCAAACATGCATTCTCGACATACATACAACAAACATCTGGTAATGGAATAATCCACTGCGATAACCACCTCCGCATCTCAACAATAACAAACAAGTGATAGAAAGATAACAGATATCGAATTACAACAAAGAAATAGCAAGCAGATAACATAAATAGCACTAAGATTATAAAATGTAGTCAGTAAGAAATTATGAATAAAAAAGGCAACACGAAAATATGTAAGTGTACTGCCCAAATAAATATAATTTCTTTTACTAGCGACAAACAACAGTTTGTTAACTCGCACTGTTGTTAACTCGGCTATAATCGCGTATGCGGTGTATACGCTAGTAAAGAAAAAGAAGTAATTGCTCGAAATATGGACCGCTTCAAATGGTGGCAGCACAACAAATATAAATATCCCTATCTATCTCCCATAGCTCGGATAAAATTAGGATGTTTATCGTTATCGGTTCCTTGCGAACGGCTCCTTTCTCAAGCTGGACTTATTTTAAGTGAAAGGAAAATGCGCTTGGATGATGAAAAGACAAAAATGTAAGCTAACTATTTACTTGTTCTTACTTAATTACTTTAGCTTAATTTTGTAATTTAATTACATTAATATTATTTTCAATCTAATGAGCGAAAAAACTGTTTATTTTTGCAAATGAAATAATTTGTATTCCATTTTGGATCTGAACATGTCCATGCTAATTGAATTTTGTTGAATAAAATCTGTTCTAATTTGTGGTAAAATTGAAGGTATTGCATTAAATTGAGTATTGAGTTAATAATAATTGGTAATTTATTTTTAATTTGTTGAAAAATATGGAAAAATTTGTTGGAAAACTTGAATGTAAAGCGGCTAGCTAAGTTTGCGTTTGCACTATCAAAAATCAAATTTCAACGTCATCAAAAATTCAAATTCCAAAACTCATTTTAAAATAATACCAGTCTTGAATTCAAATCAGATGTAAAAGTGTAAATAATAATTGAAAATTAGGCACTTACTTATGTAAATGGAGAAGTGTGTAGAATGTACATACCCTCTATATCTGTATATAAGAATTCATTTTTGAATATGGCTATCAGCAAATTATAATTAATAAAAAAAAGCGACAACTGACGACAATTAGTCGAAACTAATTAAATCCCGGGTACAAGCACAACTTTCATTCAAATTTGTACAAAGCAAAACAATTTGGCAGTAATGATTTAGGCAATAAGTACGGTCTTTTACCCTTCTCGAATATTTCAAAGAGCAAGAATGATAAATTGAATTTATGATATTAGAACTTTGTAACCATTCTTAATTTCGAGGAACTGTCGTCTAACGACGCTTTTTATGGGTAAATTATAATTTGCTAATAGCTTTATTCATATATTACATAAGTGCCCGATTCTCAGTTATTATTTGCTCTTTTACATCTGTTCTGAATTCTAAATTAGTATTAATTTTAAAACCAGTTTATAAAATTATCGTTAAAATTACATGCCACGTTGTTTCACCTCGAGGCTCCTAAATTATTAAACCGATTAAATTTTACACACCGTGCGCAGTGTGATCAAACTTCAACAGTAGCAATACTTTTTTATTGCAAATTATTTGTTAAGTTTTTTTTAAATATACCTTAATCTTTACCTTAGCCACAGCAACGCATGGCCGTATCGGCTAGTATTTTTTATATTTATTTACCACTTCAAGGTTCTGATTTTCCTACAAAATTTTGATTTCACGCAGTATCGAATCGCATCATTAACGATACTTAATTTTTAGAAAAACTCTCTTTCACTTATTGTTTTATGTAATTTGCCTTAATTTAACTTTAAAAACTTTAGCTTTAAGTGATTGGACGAAAATGTTAAGCAAAACGACAAATTGAACAATGATCAACCAATTAAACCAATTAAATGTGCGGAAAAATAAGTTCATCGGTTTCCGATGGAATGAATTGTATTTGACGGAAACCCAATTATAATCTCAAGAAACATGAAGCACTGCAAACGTTTTGGTTTGGGGTGCGTAATTCAGTCACATTTACTTTATATTTGGATTGATACTATTGCCAGTTTATCGCGTTGCAAGAAATCTCCCTAATATTACCAATGATTCCATTTTGTAATTTTTTCGTTAAATTAAGATGAATAAATAAAACAGAGGAAGCGCAGACGGCTTATAATTTAAAAAAATTTACTTTAATTGCATTAATTATTTATTAATTTAAACTTAATATATACATATATATATACATATGTATATATGCATGTATATGCATGTATATTAGGGTGATTCAAAAAATTTTTTTTTTCTTTTTTTCAATTGGTACTCGCAAAAATAGGTTCCTAGACACCTCTAAGAAAGCCTCTCCAAATATGAGTTTTTAATTGTAACGGGAAGGTCCTCCGCCTAACGGTTTTCTATTTTTTCTTATTATCAGATAGAAAAATTTATATCTCGCTTCCAACTACTTGAAAAAATATCTTGTTAATTAGGTTTTGTAGGAAATTAAATGCTCTAAAATATGGTCTCTTATGATTTTTTCGTAAACCCGACCGTTTAAAAGATATTAACAGTTAAAGTTTGATTATTTTTGAGAAAATTTTTTATTTCTTATTAATTTTATAACTCAATAAAAAAAAATTATTATGAATAGATTTTTGGAGAGGTATTCTTAGAGGTGTCTAGGAACCTATTTTTCAGAGTATCAAACGAAAAAAAAAATTTTTTTTTTTTGATCCACCTTAATATGCATTGATGTTTGACGATGAATATCTCGTAAACGCTTAACTTAATCGAAATATCGTAGTGGACCATTTTTATAGAGCAGTAAATTTCCTACAAAACTATGTGTATCATCATTCATAATAATTTTTTTTCATTGAGTTATAAAATTAATAAGAAAAAAAGAATTTTTCCAAAAATAGTCAAATTTCAACCCTTAATATCTTTTAAACGGTTGGGTTTACGAAAAAATCATAAGAGACCATATTTTAGAGCATTTAATTTCCTACAAAACCTAATTAACAAGATATTTTTTCAAGTAGTTGGAAGCGAGATATAAATTTTTCTATCTGATAATAAGAAAAAATAGAAAACCGTTAGGCGGAGGACCTTCCCGTTCCAATTAAAAACTCATATTTGGAGAGGCTTTCTTAGAGGTGTCTAGGAACCTATTTTTGCGAGTACCAATTGAAAAAAAAAAAATTTTTTTTTGAATCACCCTAATGTACATATATGCATGTACATATATCTGAAAATATAAAAACTAACATTTTATCGCTACTGTATATTGAGGTACGAAGACAGTTGAGAATAAAGAAAACAACGAAGCTAATGATTAATAAATATTTAAATTATTTTTGAATAGATGCATAAGTTAACGTATATATTATTATCACGGTAATTAATATTTTGAAATATTCCTGTAAACCGAATCAGAATTTTTTATTGCAGTATGTACTTACATCTTCGAATAAAGTCCCAACGTTTGCCGTGACTAATAATAAATTTGAATTATCCATTATGAATAAGAGATTAGTATGAAGGATACTGACGAGGAGTTTCAATCACTAATAGAGAATTTAGTAATAACTCAATATTCTTAGCTGTAATTAAAATAGAGAAAATTAAGTATTAATAATATATGTGGTTATGTGATTACTCTGTAAAAGTGTTGTCATATGTTGTGTAAAGAGAAAGCTTCAATATGCGTAAGAAACTGTCAGGTACAATAACAGAGAGTTAATTTATTTGCAACATTACGACATTGTTGAATTATTTTTTAATAAAAACAGGAAAAATCTTTAGCTTTGGCTGGACCGAAGCTCAAACACCCTGTACAGGTGCATTTTTCATATCATAAAAGCGCATACAAAGATAATTTTATTGATTTTGGTCACACAACATTACTCAGACGCACAACACTGACACATCATATTAACCACTTCACAACTCACGTTCCACATCACTACACCAAGTATCAACACAACATTCACGATGATACCACACTTGCGGATTACACAACTGGTCTATACCCCACACCAACATTAACAAAAGAATGGACGGCGATTGGCGCATTTACTTCTTTTACAAAATCTCTATATATAAAATCTTGTCACGTTGTTTGTCCACGATGGACTCCTAAGCTACTGAACCGATTTCAGCAAAATTTAGCACACTGGGTTCAGTACGAACCAACTAAAAAGATAGGATAAGATTCATAAATAAAAAATACAGTGAAAGCCCTATTAAATAGACGCTCTATTAAGCGGACATCTCACAATTTTTTGATGTTTAGTAAGTACAATCTATTAAGCGGGCAACTCTATTAACTGGACAGAAATTGAGAGGCAGGCATTGAGAAAGCAGCCTTAGTTTCGTTATTTTTTCATTGAAATTTATTTGTATGAACATATTCAAAATTAAACCTCAAGTACAGTCATTTGGATTTTTATACGGACAAAAAGTTTTCGCCTTTATTCCTAAATACAATTTTCACGGTATTAAATAGTTTATATATGAACAATAGTATAAGATGTATACCACAGCAACGCGTGGCCAGATCCACAATTTTATGTATGTATTGTGAAATTGTAACCAAACATAATTGGCTTTAAAATCTAGTTACCCAATATGAAATTGCAGAAAGCGTAGAAAAAATAATAATCGGACAAAAACACCTTTAACACGACCTAAATCGAAGCTCCAGAAGACCCCAAGCAGCAACAAGAAACTTAAACATAGGTTTTTTGATATCCGGACAGTATAAAAAATCCTCCATACTTAGCCATTCGAACATTTCACGAAATGGCAGAACACACCAAGTCGAAAACATACAAGTTTGAAGATAATATTCTATCTGGAAGTTACAGCCTTAGCTATAACAGTCCTGCGAGATCCGCTGTCGGCACGTCAAGGACACTGGAGATAGTACTGCAGACAACCATATTTCCGGTCCCTGCGAAGTCGAGCAGCCTCAACCCATTTGAGGGGTTTCGCCATGGATACTAAGTTTTCCGAATGTTGTACCAAAGTACAGCGTCTGTTACGCCTCTGTAAAGCCATATTGTATCTGCATCTACGTCCGCACACACACCGATATGGCGGCCACAAGCCACTTATTAGTAGTAGTAGTAGCAAAGGCCAAACAATAAGTCTACCAATCTTGAATTATTTGGCAACACATAACCAGTGCTGACAATCGTGCCGATCTGGGTACAAGAGGGTGCAATCCTTTACATCTCGCCACCACCACCCTCTGGTGGAATGGGTTCCGTTGAATAACAGAATTTCCCGATTCTTTATTTTATTAAAGAAGTTTCACCTAAGAATAAACAAAAGTATGTTCCAGAAAGAAGCCTAAAGCGCTCTTTACATGGATGGTTTGTGAGGATCAGCTGTAAAAAGCTTCAAAACTACAAGATCAAATATGAAGAATTGCCAACATTTTTAATTCGGATTGAATCGGGCACTTTTTCAAAGGAACACCCTTTCTGGCCACACCTGAGCCAGGCGTGTAGTAGCTGTCCTTATTAAAACGATAGAAAAGATTTAAAATCCCATATCTACCCTCAATGAAAAGGGGGAACTTTTATATGATTTGGTTGTATCGTTTTATGATTTTCAATTTACGAGCGATCTAGTTAACATGTTGGTTCGCTTATGTAAATCGACTACTCGAAAATCATCGTTTATTCGTTTATAATATTTAAATTTGGCGCCGACGACAACCATGCCACATACCGTGGAAGCAACGTCCAAATTAATAGTGCGAGAAATACTTTTCTTCCATACAGTTAAGATAGACGCAAAACTGTCGGTTGCACGAATATGCCGTACTGTACGACCGATGTCAATGCAACTGCAGTTCATAAGAACTGCAATAACCAAATGATGTCGACGTCAACGTTACCGACCTACTCCAAACTACTTAAAGTCAATTGGTCAACTAAAAATATTTTCTCTTTCTTTCTTTCTCGCGACAAGTTAAACTGAAGTTTAACAATAAGAACTAAGATAGAACTAAAGTTCCGTATATATCAGAGAGCTGCAACGAGTATGATAAAATCAGAATAAACAGTCGTGCAAAAAACACAATTAAATCAATTCAGTTCAGCATAGACAACATTTTTGATCAATTCGAGTAACCGCCAGCGTCAACTGATCTGATGCAACACGAACAATCTGTTCTTCGGCAATCACGATCGAGTAAACGGTGTGGCTGGCTTCGGTTCCAATCGTATCATGTCAGTTCATAGCGTTGCGACGATTGTTTGAAGTGATGTGAAACTTTGGGTAAACTAAAAGTAAATCTAAGACAGTGGTCGGCATTTCTTAGCACAATTGTGCAAACTAACTTCACACGTCCACTTACGCTCTGTCATTGTCGAGCCAGCAACGAATAAACATCACGCAAGACTAGAGCGCAAAACCAAATATGCCCTGCGAGAAATATTTTATGATTATAAATGCCTTTGGTGTCATGCAATGCCTTTTATGTTCCAAGTCTTTTAAAGATAATAGGGAATATATCCTCAAAAGACATTTTGTTAATTATCATTATAATAATAATTATTTATAACATTTGCTTAAATTTAATTCCAATTTCTCACTGGGCTACTTTTTTTCGTGCTCACCAACACAGTGACAGATCCTCTCATGCCGACCACTGATCAAAGAGTAAATCTATGAGTACAGCAAACAGCAACAATTTTCTGCTGGACTAATTTAAATCATGTGTGACAACAAATGGATCAGCATTGAAAATGTGCGCATGTTACAAATTTTCGAAGCGTAAACAATGAAAAATCCATCGAGAACGTACATACTTACATAAAACAAACATTTGTTGTATGCATGACTCGATGGAATTTCCATTATACATATAACATATGCATATACATTCATACATGTATATACAAACAAATGTATTTGAAATAAAACAGAAGTGCACCAATAAATCAGTGTTTAGGGATGATATAATGTACAAACAGAAGGTCGATCATTTTAAACATTGAAGCATGAGTTTGCATCACTTCGGGTATTTTCTGCTGATGCGAACGTTCACAAACAAATCAGGTATAAGCTGATCGCTAGTGATTCAAAGTTGTTCTCTATTGCCGAATTGAAGACAAACGGTGTGCTTCGTGTACATGAGCCGAACTGACAGAATCAGACAGAGTAACGGATCAGTACTTAAGTATAAACAAAAATTTATTACCCGTTGGAGTTCTCTGGTATATATATAGTTTTATAAGTTAAACCTATTATAAGTTTAACAGAGATTGTAAAACTTAGTTATTGAACTACCGCAGTCGAATAAGGGATCTTTATCAGAACAAAACAAAAACAAACACAAAGCAGTAAAACGGCCAAGTGAAGGTGTAAATATAATGAAAAATAAAAATATTTCCGTGGCAAAAAAATTAGTAAAAACAGTTTAAAAAAGAATTATGCATTATTACTCTTTTGCAAATTATTTTTGAAACATTTTTATAGAATTTATTTGATAATGCTTCATGAAAAGGATCGCCACATGTTATAAAATTATATTTAATTAAAGTTACAAAAAAAATTCTAAGAAGCAAAATTTAGAAAAATAAATAAATAAACCAACAAAAAAGTCGATACCAATTTATAAAATAAATAAAATAGCCAGAAAATATACACATATAACAACCACAATGAGAACCAACAACCAGGATCTAAATCTAATATCGGCATTAGACCTCTTGAAGAAGCAGCTAAAATTAGAGAATTTAAGGGTGACGGAAGCTACGACGCACATTGGGGTAAAATGTGTCGATTTTGGAGATTAATTCAAAAATCAAAATTCAAGGTACAAGTAAATTTTCGGTATCAAACAAAAGTAGATAAAATTCTACATCACTAACTGAACAAATATTTTGCAAAAAAATTACAGTTTTCTTGTAATATTCTCTGAAAATTGCAAGTTTATTTCTTTTTGTGTGCGCACAGTGATATACGTGATTTTTTTCATTTTTCGAATTTTTTTATTTTCTTTAACTGGACAAATCTTGAGAAAATTGTAATGGAGCCTTCTTGTTCAGGTAATTTAGTAAATACAAAAAGATTTCATTTGTGTTTTTATGTGTCTCTAAGTATTTCAATTTTTTTTTTGGGCGAAAGCCTTAAAATATTGGAATTTCGACCTTATATGCAGACATATAGTTGTGAGTTAAGCGGGGTAAAGCAAATCTTGTTTCATTCCTGTAATCTATGGCTATTGTAGTTTCTTTTTGTAAAAAAAAAGTTGCGCCAATACTGCGCACTTTCTCAGTATATGCATTTCTTTATGCGAACTACCTGGTCATATATACATGAATTTCTCAAGGCAGAAGAAGAACAAATAAAGCAATTGCAAAAAAAAAGGGTTTGTTATTGTTTTTGTTGTTCAGTGGATGGCTGTTTGCTTTGTTCACACCCTACGTTACGATAAGCGGCAGTTTAAATGCATTCTTATGCATTATGCAAATATTCTGGAATAGTCTAAAATTCGTGTTTTACTTACATATGTATAATAATAAACATCATCACATACATTTTTAAAATAAAATTTTGATTTCTTACATTTTGTAATAATTAATTAATATGGCATAAGGTTCTTATCTAAGGTTTAGGGTATATGTAAAATCATGATAACCGACATTGTTTTTTCCCGCGCAATTTGTATTACTAATGTTTGTATGTCATGTGCAGTCGAGAGAAATAACAATAGTGATGTACATATATTTAACTAACATGGTAAAAGCGATACCGACATTAACTACATTTAAAGAGGATAACAATATTATTACCTTCCTTATAGGAACCAGTTCTAATGTAATTTGGGTTCCTCGTCAAAGTCTTTATGACATAATGAAAAACTCTGGCTGTGATAAATTTAATGAAAAATTTGAATTTTTAAAAGAGCAATTGAAAAAGCGTATTGAGCCATCTGATGAATTTATAAAAGAGTTTCATGACAGGATAAAAACCTTTATTAGTCAATTTAAAATTCGTTGGAGCAGAGCCAATAGGCATGAAGAGCGTTTCCTTAGAATAAACCAAAGTTGGCTGGATTCTTCGATAGGTTTCACCCATTCATAAGGAATGAAACGTGGCCGCAAAGAACTTTCATTTGAAGAATCAAATGAGAAAACGAAGCCAAAAAAAAGTAAATTTTTAAGAGATAGTGTGCCTTTGCCTTTATTAGCTTATGCTGCACAAATGAGTTTTAGAGCTTCAGGGCAAGTGGAAGCGTCAACGATAGTGAAAGAGGTTGCAAGTTCACCATCGAGAGCGAAAAAATTTCATAAAAGTATTTCCAAATCATCACTATCACAGCAAATGTCCAAAGAAGACCCTTTATTTGTTTTGGTGGAAGCAAAGTTATCTCGACAACAGTACAATGTTATAAGGCAATCTGCTCCAGATAGGTTTCCTTGCTATTCATATGTCCAATCAGCATACAAGGATTGTTATCCTAGACGTGAGAGCATGCATTTTTGCGAGATTTCAGCACAAGTAAGCTTGCAAGCCCTTTTAGACCATACCACTGAGCGTATAACTTTAGCCCAAAATAACGTAATTAAAACATTGAACGATGAGGAAATGACGAATTTATGCTTGTACACTAAGTGGGGATTCGATGGAAGCTCTGGACACAGCTCATATAAGCAAGCGTTTTCATCACCTGTATTGTACCAATCAGGTTGATTTGTGGAAGCAAAATTATGTGGCAAAATCCGCGCCCAGCTTCTACCAGGCTCTGCAGGCCTTTAAAAATTGAATTTGTAAAAGAGTCCACAGCTATTTCTAGAACTGAAAACGAAAGAGTTGGTATAGAAATACGAAATCTTGTTAATTCGGTTATACCTTATGTAAATAAACATTTCCAAGTTAAACACAATTTAATTTTATCTATGGTTGATGGAAAAGTATGCAACGCATTAACAGAAACAACATCTACACAAAAATGTTATTTATGTGGAGCTAGCTCGAAAGATTTTAATAAAATTGATGAAATGGTGAAAAAAGTTGTAAAAACAGAAAATTTACAATTTGGGCTTTCAATACTTCATGGGTGGATTAGGTTCTTTGAATGTCTTCTCCACTTATCATATAAATTATCTATAAAAAAGTGGCAAGCTCGAACAGAAAGCGAGAAACTATTAGTTTCGGAAAATAAAGCACGGATTCAAAAAGAATTTAATGATAAAATTGGTCTGATTGTTGACCTACCGAAACCTGGCTTTGGGAATTCTAACGATGGCAATACAGCTAGGCGTTTCTTTCAAAATCCCGAGATGTCAGCAGCAATTACTAAAGTTGACATAAATTTGATTAAAAAGATGCATACAATACTAGTAGTTGTTTCTAGTGGGCGCGATATTGAGGTACAGAAGTTTCGTGACTACGCTTTAAATACAGCAAAATATTTCGTTGAATGTTATCCTTGGTATAACATGCCTCCAACACTTCACAAATATTTTATCCATGGACCATAGATAATATCGGACGCTATTTTGCCAATCGGACAATTATCAGAAGAAGCTCAGGAAGCTCGAAACAAAGATTTTAAGAATTTTAGAGAACATTTTTCTCGCAAATGCAGCAGAAAAAAAGCAAATGAAGACATATTTAAAAGACTTTTAATCAGTTCTGACCCCGTTATATCAACCATAAGAAAATTACAAAAAAAAAAAGTGCAGGATTTACCCGAAGAAGCATTAGAGTTTATCGTGATAGAGAGTGGCAATAATAATGAAGTTGATGATGATGAAGGCGATGATAAAAATTCAAGCGAAGACGACAATGATCATGAATATGATTATAGTGATGAAGAAACAGTTTAAATATTTTAAATAAAATTTGAAGCTTAAAAAAATTACACATTTAGAAAACCGATGTTCAGCATATTTTTGTTTTTTAAGATATAAAAAAAAAACAATCAAAAAACTCGAATTGCATTATTTTCTTACTTCTTTATGATTAATTAACTAAAAAAAAATAACTTTTCCATAACTAGAAGACTTGTGGGAATTAATCTCCATTTTGAGCACCATTTACCCCACTGTGCGACGTTTCACCATATATCAGAGAGGTTGAGCTGACTTTCACGCCTATATGTTTATGAATTTTGGTATTTAGAAAATGTGTGAAGTAAAATCACTTATCACCGAAGCAAATTTAATAAAGCTTCAGTATCTACTTATTAGAAGCTTCGTTAACGAAAAACTTTATATTAACTTTTTACCCTGCTATGATAACATTTTTAAGGAAAAACAGTTATCCTGAGCAAATAAAGGTCTCAGAATCTGATGTTGAAGTTGAGATAAAAAAATTATTGGACCACATTGCGTCACAAATGATATAAATGAAAGGAATAAGTCCTCTAATCTTCCTTCGTCAGTCCGTAAAATTTTAATTCACGCTCCCGATGTTATTCAATATACACCAGTTTCAATTGGAGAGCTCTTAAGACGTTAAGATGTATCGACTCCAGCATACAAGAAAGAACTAATGGATCGCTACACATCACTTTCTAAACCGATTGCTTTTGAGCTTAGATTCTTTCATCATTAGTCAAAGAAAGTATCATGCAAAAGTAAATCAATTTTAATTATCATACTTTTTGATGTAGTGGAATAATATTCAAAAAATTTCTTTTTTGGTTTATCAACTTTTTAATTTAATATAATTAACTAAAATTTGTTACCATCGGGAGGTGGCGGAGTGGGAAACGGGAGGGAAATTTTAAAAAGCTTTGGCAAAAGTTTCACTTTTATATACGCAGTGGAAGTATTTTTGGCTGCTGATTCCATACTGACCTGAGATACAGACCACTGTGCACTGGTTTCAAGGCAAAAACAAGTTGACGAGTTCGTAAATGGGACTAATCGAACCATCAAACCACAAAACGCCATTAAACGAAAACCTATAAAGTGACATAACTAAGCACTAAATAGAGATACAAAGTTGTAATTTGGCACAGAGGTTCACAGGAGCGAGGAATCAAATTTTGAAAAAAATGGACGTGGGTGTAATTCCCATACCTCTTAAAGCATTTAAGATCATAAGGACAAGCGCTTCTACCAGCATTGTAAAAATGGAGTTATTTCTCCGCATATAAAGGTTTTGTTAAAGCGAAATAAATCAATAAATAAATATTATGACCTTCAATTTTACCTACTTCTCGGGACCTGCTCGACAGATTTCAACAAAGTTTGGTAAATATCCCTTTGTTACACAATTTTTCATATAATACAATTTTCTTTTCTTGATAACAGTATGCCTGTATATCAAAAATGGGTTGATTCGGATGAGGGATTATCTTATCTCATATACCCAATAGAAGGATTTTCAAACTTTCGGCTGACTTTATACACCAGACATCGGTCAATCTGTGAGTTATCTTAATTAAATTGAGTGAGCGTGTTTTGATGTAATGTATCTTTATGTCGAAGAAAAATAAAATCGATTGAAAATTTGCCCAAGCCCTCATTTTACTAATTAATTTCACGATTTTTGAACATTCGGTGGACTTAATGAAATTTAGAGCATATTATTAGTATGTAGAATGTAAGTAGTATCTATGTGGTATTTCCATAAATAAATAAGACCGGATGAACATATCTCTTAAATCCCATATACCTATTACACTATTTTCAAAGTTCCGGTTGGCGTTGTACCATTATATATGAATTACCTCCACTCTCATATACTCCATATATCATCTCGCACACCAAAAATGTACTGTTTATCTACCACTAACTATTTTATTATTTACATTCATCCGATTGTGTATATACTTATAACACTTTCCACATTCTTATCTCTATATCAGTTTTTTTTTTTTTGGTACTTAATTTTGTATATTTTACTACCTATTCGATGTATAAAGCCGATTGGCATATGGTTTTTTAAATAAATAAATAAATAATGATTTTCGTTTTACAAGCAAGCTTTATGACGTTCAGTGTGTCAACTATATAAAATATTCGGTTACATCCGGACTTTGCCATTCCTTATTTGTTCAATGATCCCACGTTACATTCCTACAAGAACACTGCCAGTCAGCTGAACCAGAGAACTTAAAAGTATAGAGAAGGTGCAAATCAAAATCTGTATGATGGTTCGATTGCGCGGCTAACAGAGCTGATAGAATCAGATCAAGGAATTCGCCGTTTCCATTAAATTCCGACACGTTTATTTGTTTCAAAATTAATAAATTTTGTGGTTTTTTTCTATCCATTTCAAGATATGTATATTTAACATTAAGCATAGCATATCAAAATATTTTTTTTTTACACAAATAAAAAAAATTAAAGTTAAAGATTAAAATAAGCATAATTTATATCAAAAAAGTTTACGTACACTTATGAATGTTTACATAAAACAAAAGTAATTACAATACCTTTAACGGTTTTTGGCCTACATTTTGTTGCTATTACTGTCCCTAGACATCGTTGTATGCTCCTCACTCAATTTCTAGAATTATTTCCCGATATTTTGACCCACTAAGTCCACGATCCAGCTTTTTGGCCTTATTTTGATGAAATTCGATGTTTTCGAATACGGTTTTCCAAAAAGTTCCAGATATTTTGAATAGGATTAATGTCTAGTGATTGCGGGACCTATGGAGTTATTTTTATTTCCATAACAACCATTCATGTACAAGATAAGACATGTATTTTGGGTCGGTATCCTGTTGGAAATTGGTTTTGCTGCTATGAACAGCCGATTTAAGCACACTTAAAATTTAAATTTTTGTCCTTAAATGTTCAGATACATATGCTTATCCATGTTTTCACTAATAAAGTCCAAATGTCCAACTCTAGATGCAACCATACACCCGCAAACCATTACATTACCCCCACAGTGCTCTACCATTGGCAATACATTTTGTCCTTGCGACTCTTCATTGATCTTTCTGCACACTTTTCGTGATCTATTCGAACCAAATTTATTAAGTTTTGAATCGTCGGTGAACACAATGTTTTCCCAAAACCAATACGGTTTGTTTAAATATTGTTTAGCAAACGCCGACATTTTCTTTTTATTAACCTTATATATGTATGGCTTACGACGCGCGACTCGTCTATGATAACCAGCACTCTTCAACAAATTCCTTACTGTTTGGGGATTTATTTTTTTGTGTACATTTCAAAAATGTATAAGCATATGTATCTGAGCATTTTAAGAAAAAGATTTAAATTTTAAGTGTGCTTAAATCGGCTGTTAATAGCAGCCATTTCTATTTACCACAGGATAACGACCCAAAACACACAACTTATCTTGTACGTGAATGGTTGTTATGGAAATAAAAATAACTCCATAGGTCCCGCAATCGCTAGACATTAATCCTATTCAAAATATCTGGAACTTTTTGGAAAACCGTATTCGAAAACATCGAATTTCATCAAAATAAGGCCAAAAAGCTGGATCATGGACTTAATAGGTCAAAATATCCGGAAATAATACTAAAATTGAGTGGGAGCATACAACGATGTCTAGGGACACTAATAGCAACAAAATGTAGGCCAAAACCCGTTAAAAGTATTGTAATTACTTTTGATTTATATAAACAATCATAAGTGTACGTAAACTTTTTTGATATAAATTATGCTCATTTTAAGCTTTAACTTAAATTTTTTTTATTTGTGTAAAAAAAAAATATTTTGATATGCTATATTTAATGCTAAATATACATATCATGAAATGGATAGAAAAAAACCACAAAATGTATCCATTTTGAAACAAATAAACGTGTTGAAATTTAATAGAACTAGGTGTATGTAAACTTTATTGGTCCACTGTATATGTAAAATGACAGAATAAATAAAGAGAATTGCTTTGTAGAAAAATATACAAAATATATAAAGTCACACAGAGAATGTAAAAAAGCATTCTCTGAGTGACATATGCATGCTTATATTGAATTATATGAACCATTGTCACATATGCGTGATTTCTTTGTGTTATAAGAACCATTGTTTTCCGAAAAATGGTAAAAAATTTATGTTATAAAATTAAAAAAAAAATAATTTTCAATAAATTATTATTTCAAAAATTATATTAATTTCGACTATTATAAAATGAACTTAAATGTGCTCATATAAACACTTCATTCATTTCTTCAAAAAATTAATGACCTTCATGAAATATGCATTTTCGCATTATTTCGTTATCATTTCCATATTTGTACCAATAGAATTTCTATGGCATATACATATATTATTTCTTTGGCACATTTGTCTGTATGTTTACGAAAGCAAATGCGAGCCACATACATATGTACATACATTCATAATAACAAGTGTCGCACGCTTCCTTCGCATCTCCGTTGTCACGGTCAACCAATGGCCGAAACTTGCGTTTTGTCAAAGAGTCAAGTGCTGAACACATTGAGCGCGACAGACTGCAAGCGACATCTGTGAAATACATACGTTCTTATGGACACAGTTATATTGTTGTGAAGCTGCCTCAATAAATGTGTCCCTAAGAACGTGTGGAGGATGAAGTCATGTGTAGAAGTTCACGCAAGTGAGGAAAGTTCTCTGATCGCCATTCACTTGGGAGTGGCCAGAAACGATTCTTTTACACATGGCTCAAGCAGCTCACTACTTCCGGTCTTTGACCAAGTATCCTCTGGGTAGCCTAAGAACATCCGTTCGAAGGCGAGCTAAAGTGAGAAGGCTGACATCACCGCCGTCCAAAAAATGCGATGGACGGGACAAGGACAGAGACGAGTAGGTCCTTGTGACATTTATTACAGTGGCCATATAAAGGAGCGCAAGTTTGGTGTGGGATTTGTGGTGGGAGAGAGACTCCATCCCGAGTCCTATCATTCACTCCGGTGAATGAACGTCTAGCCACAATCCGCATCAAATCGAGGTTCTTCAACATATCGCTGATTTGCGCCCACGCCCCGACGGAAGAGAAGGACGATGTGACCAAAGATGCCTTCTATGAGCGCTTGGAGCGCGCTTATGAGAGCTGCCCCCGCCACGATGTCAAAATCGTGCTTGGCGACTTTAACGCCAGGGTGGGCAAAGAAAGTATATTTGGCACTACGGTCGGTAAATTCAGCCTCCATGACGAAACATCCCCAAATGGGTTGAGGCTGATTAAGCTACCTGGCTGTCTCCGGATTGAAAAGCCACCAACTAGATCGATCATGTTGTGTTAGACGGAAGACACGTCTCCAGTGTTTTAGATGTGCGTGCGCTCCGAGGTCCTAACATCGACTCGGACCACTATCTTGTTGCAGCTAAGATTCGCACCCGCCTCTGTGCAGCAAAAAACGCGCGCCACCAAAAACAAGGAAGGTTCGACGTCGAGAAGCTGCAATCACAACAGACAGCTGAACGATTTTCTACTCGGCTTGCACTCCTGCTCCCTGAGAGCACTCGTCAACAACTCGGTATAAGGGAACTGTGGGACGGCATTTCAAACTCCTTACGTACAGCTGCCATTGGTTTTCGGAAAGTGCAAAAGAACAGCTGGTACGACGAGGAGTGCCGTGTCGCAGCGGAGAGAAAACAGACTGCCTACCTCGCAACGTTACGATCGACCACTACACGTGCGGGATGGGATAGATAACGAGAGTTGAAGAGGGAAGCGAGACGCATTTGTAGACAGAAGAAGAAAGAGGCTGAAATGCGTGAGTACGAAGAGCTTGATAAGCTGGCCGACAGGGGTAATGCTCGAAAATTCTACGAAAAAATGCGGCGGCTTACGGAAGGTTTCAAGACCGGAGCGTATTCCTGTAGAACCCCCAAAGGTGATCTAGCCACTGATGCCCAAAGCATACTTAAATTATGGAGGGAACACTTCTCCAGCCTGCTGAATGGCAGTGAACGCACAACACCAGGAGAAGGCGAACCCGATTCCCCAATCGATGACGATGGAGCAGACGTTCCATTACCCGACCATGAAGAAGTTCGAATAGCAATTGCCCGCCTGAAGAACAACAAAGCGGCAGGAGCCGACGGATTGCCGGCCGAGCTATTCAAACACGGCGGCGAAGAACTAATAAGGTGCATGCATCAGCTTCTTTGTAATTTGATTGGAATTTAAGTGTGCTATGCCCAATCCATAAAAAAGGAGACCCCACAATCTGCGCCAACTACCGTGGGATTAGCCTCCTCAACATCGCATATAAGGTTCTATCGAGCGTACTGTGTGAAAGATTAAAGCCCACCGTCAACAAACTGATTGGACCTTATCAGTGTGGCTTTAGACCTGGCAAATCAACAACCGACCAGATATTCATCATGCGCCAAATCTTGGAAAAGACCCGTGAAAGGAGAATCGACACACACCACCTCTTCGTCGATTTCAAAGCTGCTTTCCACAGCACGAAAAGGAGCTGCCTTTATGCCGCGATGTCTGAATTTGGTATCCCCGCAAAACTAATACGGCTCTGTAAACTGACGTTGAGTAACACCAAAAGCTCCGTCAGGATCGGGAAGAACCTCTCCGAGCCGTTCGATACCAAACGAGGTTTCAGACAAGGCGATTCCCTATCGTGCGACTTTTTCAACCTGCTTTTGGAGAAAATAGTTCGAGCCGCAGAACTTAGTAGAGAAGGTACCATCTTTTATAAGAGTGTACAGCTGTTGGCGTATGCCGATGATATTGATATCATCGGCCTCAACACCCGCGCCGTTAGTTCTGCTTTCTCCAGGCTGGACAAGGAAGCACAGAAAATGGGTCTGGCAGTGAACGAGGGCAAGACGAAATATCTCCTGTCATCAAACAAACAGTCGTCGCATTCGCGACTTGGCTCTCACGTCACTGTTGACAGTCATAACTTTGAAGTCGTAGATAATTTCGTCTATCTTGGAACCAGCGTAAACACCACCAACAATGTCAGCCTTGAAATCCAACGCAGGATAACTCTTGCCAACAGGTGCTACTTCGGACTGAGTAGGCAATTGAGAAGCAAAGCCCTCTCTCGACAAACAAAAACCAAACTCTATAAGTCACTCATAATTCCCGTCCTGCTGTATGGTGCAGAGTCTTGGACGATGTCAACAACGGATGAGTCGACGCTGCGAGTTTTCGAGAGAAAAGTTCTGCGAAAGATTTATGGTCCTTTGCGTGTTAGCCACGGCGAATACCGCATTCGATGGAACGATGAGCTGTACGAGATACGACGACATCGACATAGTTCAGCAAATTAAAAGACAGCGGCTACGCTGGCTAGGTCATGTTGTCCGGATGGACGAAAACACTCCAGCTCTGAAAATATTCGACGCAGTACCCGCTGGGGGAAGCAGAGGAAGAGGAAGACCTCCACTCCGTTGGAAGGACCAAGTGGAGAAGGACCTGGCTTCGCTTGGAATATCCAATTGGCGCCACGTAGCAAAAAGAAGAAACGACTGGCGCGCTGTTGTTAACTCGGCTATAATCGCTTAAGCGGTTTCTACGCCAATTAAGAAGAAGAAGAACGTGTGTATTCTAATATTTGACAATTGTCGCTTGCAGTCTGTCGCGCTCATTGTGTTCAGCAGTTCTGTGATGATAGAAAATCCAAGCTGTGCCGAAAAAAATAAACGAATTGCCGCCAATTGTCACCGATTCCCTAGCCGCTGTACAACTCCGCCTACAAACCAGCGTAAATATGTATGAAGATGTATGAGCTTGCATACATATCGACGCAGATTTTTGCGAGTCACGGAAAAATATTTTGGACAAATATTGTAAATCGACAACGGCTATGTTGCCAATTTTGCCACTTCTTTCTGTGAAGAAGCATCAGAAAGTTGTTCAATTTATGATTTTTAGCTTTTGCCATCGTCGCGAAAAGACGCTTGTAGGCAAAGGCATGCTCGAGGAGATGTTGCGGCGTCTGTTTCTATGAATGAAGCGAGGTCGCTTGTGGAATTTGCGCCTGCGTTTATGAATAAAATCGTTTTTGTTGTAAAATTTACTACATTTGAACTTCGACAATTTGGCAGCCATATTGACTTGTGGTGCTTTTGCTATTTAGACAATTGTTGTTTTTGTAGAACAATGCTTCAATTTTTTGTTGGCGACATATTTACATGTGTACGCATATGTATGTTTGTATGCTTATGCATTATTTGTTCGGAAGTGTATACAAATATACATATGTACATATAAATATATGTATATGAATGCATGAACATGCAAATTAATGCGCGCGCATGAATACATTATATTGATAAGTGATAAAATCATGATTTGAATTTCTGAATGCGCACATGCGTATACATTATAAGATTATGATATGAGCATGTGCAGAGACATAAGATTAATATGATAGAAGATGTATGTATGTACATACATGCATACATACATACATATGTATATATTGTTGTGATAAATTTAATTTCTATTAGTAGGAAATATAATATACCACAAAAATATTTATTAGTATAGTATATTATGTAAAAATTAAATAAAATTATTAGATATGCAAGTCCAAATTGACTATAAATATTACTATGCATGCATTCATACAAAATTATACTCATATCATAATTATATTTACATGTCAATATTGAATTGCCGACGGCAAAACGCAAAAGCATACATATTTGCATACATTGCTATTCCCAAGTTGAAAGAAAAATTGAAGCATCATAAGGTGCATGCATACATACATATGTATATTTATGTCTCTTCATATTCTTGGGCATGTGAGACAAGAACATAAAAAAATTTGTTTATGTTCTCTGTGTGAGAGGTGTGTTTTGTACACATTTTTCGCTGTTCAAAATGAAATAAAATATAAACGAAAAGCAAAACGAAATTCTTCGTTGGGAGTGTATTTCTGTCTCTTCCTATTCTCTGCTTCGGCATATATGCCATGTCATCATATGCCGTAAATACAAATATTTCTGTCTATTCATATTCTCGATTAGAATATGTGAGAGAATTGTAAAAAATGTTAAAATTGCGAGGCGAATTCCGACCTACAATGTTAACAAATGCGGCGAATTCCTTGATCTGAATCTATCAAATGTTCGCAGTCGAACCTGCACCTTCTCTATACTTTACATTCTCTGGCTGAACGTACATTTGAAGCGCTGAACACATAGAGAGCGACAGACTGCAAACTACATCTGTCAAATATTAAAATACACACGTTCTTATGGACACTGTTATTTTGACAGCTGCACTACTACACGACTGCAGGCCGACAGTTGTCGTTCTCGCTAACTTCAATATCCTCCTATATTTGCCAACGACAGTACGACGACAGTAGAGTTGACAGTAGAATGGGTTGATAGAGAGATGAGGTAGAGTGGTGTTGCCACTAATATATAAAATGTAAAATTATTCACAGCTCTAACAAACTTGAAGTTATTTTACAAATAAAAGCATAAAATAGCTATATTATAGCTCTATTATATCATTTGTAATAACAATTGATAATTTAAAGCAAAAATATTGACCTATTTACTTATTTTCTGCATAAAAAATTTCACCTTGAACAAAATATTAAAATTTCATTGAAGTGAAAGGAATTAGTATGGCCACAACGAAATTGTGTACATACAAAATGACAACTGCATTGTTTTGTGTACATGCCGGCCATTGTGTTGTTGTTGCTACTCAAAATGTACATGTAGTAAGATGAACAACGACGTTTTCAGTTCACTGTCGTGCTGTTGCAGTCTGTCGCAGTCATTGTGTTCACCACTTGATTGTCATAGCTGAAAGAAATTCAGTCAGCGCGCAGAACAAAGTTTCTATCATTTTCTTAAGGGCCTAGTAAAAAAACTGATGTAAACAAACGCATGCGTGTGAGCTTACATCTCTCTTTAACACACTGGTATTCGGAATTAAATCAGTATATATCTCTACTGCTTACTCTCATGCTTTTTCTTGATTCATTGCTGACCACAAATCTGTCAAAGCTGAAAATTGTCAATAATGACTGAAAAGCTAACATAGCTGCAATTTGTCATTTATGACTGTAAATCTTTCAATGATGACACATTTTTTTTTGTTCAAATTAGTTTTATCCTTATTCATTTATAATCTGAATATTAAAAAAACATGTATGTCAAAAATGTTGTAAAAATTAATATAACTCTATATAATAAAATTAATTACATCAGAATTAAATTCGATATCTTATAAAATTTATTTTTAAATCTATTTTACATTATAATATATTAAATCATAATAATTCATATTTCAAATCACAATAATTCATTAATTTTAAATCATATAATTCATGTTTCAAAATCATAATGGTAATAAAATAAAATTTAATTATTGAAAAATTATATTAATTGTTTCTTTTCCTATTATTATATTTTTTTTGGTTATTTCGGTGGTGACCCCGTTCAATAGACCTCCGTATACTCTTTTCCAAATTGAAAGATCCTTGTGGCTGGTAAACGAAATTGAAATAAAATTGAAATTAATTAAAAATAGTTTTCTGTTGCTTTTACATTAAACTTATTTACCTCTTGAAACTTCTTCGAAGATTTTTAGCTTACATAATGCTTGTTTTTCTCCTCTTCCTTCAAAATTGAAATACTCTATTAGGCTGTCTGCAAATATATATTTGAAAGAGTTTTGAATATTGTCCGATGTCTCTTTAAGTTTGTGGACATAACTGATCTGTAAAATAATAATATATAAATGTAAATAGTAATTTTTAAGATGTTGATATTATAAATAATGTTTTTTACCATAGATTGTGCGAACTCAGGTTTCTCTAACATTTCTTCCACTTCCAAATATCCCTCAAAGTTTTGAATAGGTAAAAGGCTCGCTACCTGCTCGAGAGCCTCGTTTTTTTCCTCTCCGGTCATGAGGCACACCGATCGTTAATTTTTTTTTAAGTGCACCTTACATTCCCTAATCAGGGAACTGTAGATTTAATCACAAAACATAAATCACTTAAACAACGCACGAAATATAATAATTCTATTTAGAATTCAGCACTTAGCAACACTTCTCGTTTGTGGCAAGAATAATAGTAAACATTTTTTTGCGCAACATTTTATAAACGTACATACATATATGGAATTGTATGTATCTCTTTTTATAGGGTTGCTTTTCTGCATACAGATCAGTGTTGATAAACAATTTTTAGTGTTCAAAAGTGTTTATTTAAAAAAAATCAACATTGACAGTCATTTTAAATTTCATTTTACTGTCAATGATGACAGTGTTGAATAATTAAGCTATTTCATTCTTACATATATAAGCAATATCATTCATAGGTTTCTTTTTTTAACATAAGCATTGACAGTCATTTGAGTGTAATTTTTTCGTCAGCTCTGACATAAAAAATGTGCGTGTATTAGTGAAACGATCAGCAGTTTCTTGTAGCGATTCTTTTCATAATTCCTTCGATGAATACAAAGTTACCAACGGCATTTAATCTCATTGAACCCAATTTTCACATATTGCACTCAACACCCCATAAAGCAGCCACCCCATTTGCGCTAGTTAAGACATGACTTACACTGAACCCAACTGATAATAGCTACCACACATATACATCTGCCTAGCAGTAAGCTGACATCACTTACTATAAGATAACACTATCCAAATAACTAAACTAATTGTCATCCACATCAGCACTTTTCCACTTCAGTACTTTTCCACAATAGAATAGAAACCACAAAACTACAACTGATAAACATATTACTTTGAAGCTAAGTTTTTTGTATAAATACAAGCACCCGCTTGTATACAACATCTCTTTTTTCTGTTCATTAAGTGATTAAATAAAGATCGGAGCTAAAAATATATTTTTTAGAAAATAATAAAGTGTAAACTTTAATTGGCGCCCGAGCAGGGACCCACTAATAAAAAGGAATCAGAATAAATTCCTTAACAAGTGAAGGATATAAAAACATATCCTAGGAAAGTGTCCCAAAACTAAAAAGGACCTGTCAACAAAAAAGAATTCGATACAAAAATCCTTCAAGGACAAGAAATAAGGTTGAATTCAGTAACTAAAATTCAAGCAAATTTTCAAAACGGTTCAAAACTTAAAAACAAAACAAGAAAAAACAAAATAAAATGGCACAACAAGCAGCAGAGATCCAAGCACTCCAAGCGATGGTACTTGATTTGCAGAGGAAATTCGCCGAAGCTCAAATAGGTAATACACCAATAATAGAAGCCCAGGATGAAATCTGTACATACACTAATCCCAAAGAAGTCGACTTAGGACTCTTCAAATCAGCAATAACAGTGTTTAGTGGAGATTATCACGAATATAGAAATTGGAGAAAACTAGCAATAACTCTAATGAATACTGTGAAAATATTTCGTGGACAAAACATTTACACTGAAGCCCTGATCCTTCTCAGAGGAAAGATCACAGGACGAGCTGCACAAATCCTCATCAACAACAACACAAAGCTAAACTTCGATGAAATCATAGACCGCCTAGACGACTCTTATGCAGATCAACGCCCACTCTATGTACTCGAGGAAGATATGATGAGAATACGACAAGGAGAAAAACCTCTCCACATATACTACGATCACCTGAACCAAGCACTCAACGGAGTATTATCCAAGATGGAAATGTCACACAAAAATGAATTTGTGATAGAAGCTCTATCAAAAGAAGTGCAACTAAAAGCGATACGTACATTTATCGCTGGGTTAAAAAGTACAGCAGCAAAAAACGCGCTGTACTCCAGAAATTGCTCAAACCTGATGGAAGCCTACGGTATAGAGTCAGCAACAATGGCAGAGACCACAAATATACCCACCTCTTCAACCAACTTTCGTGCAACAAACACAGCCAGTGGTACCAATGGATGTAGATCCTTCCTCAACAAGATTCAGAAGACAACCACACAATCCACAACCACCACAATTTCAGCAGACAAGCAGACAAACACCGAATCCCTTCAAAACAGTAATGCAACGAGTAGGAGAACAATTCAAGAGAAGCAGAGATGAATCATCAAATATAAATCAACGCAAAGCGCAGCGGATCAACCAAATGAATGATGCACAAACTAATGAAGATAACATATCACTCTACAATGAAGCAGCTAGCGTAAGTTATAAAAATACTAACCAACAAAAACATTTTTTATAAGGCATCACGGTCTTCCAACACTCCGACGTACTGCACCAGACGGAAGATACGTGTATATACTAATAGATACAGGTGCCACAAGTAGTTATGTAAGTAAAGACTATCCATTTGCAGAAAGAATTAAATTAGACAAACCTATTAAATTCAATACATTACATGGAACTTCAGTAGTTACCCACAAAAGAGAAATTAAACTCGTAGGATTTGACTTAGATTTTTACGAAACAGAAGAATTAAAAGAATTTGATTTAATATTAGGAGAAGATTCCTTAAGAAAAATGAAAGCAAAAATAGATTTATTCGAATATTCTATAACATTTAAAAAAATATCTGAACAAGTAAAGGAAAAAATTATTTATACGATAGGGAATAAAACCTATGAAAAAGAAATACACGAGCTAATGAAGAATAATTATAATAATGAGATATTACCGTTTACAACAACGATACAAGCAGAAATTAGAACAGAGACTAAAGAGCCAGTCTGGGTTCGTCAATATCCATACCCTTATGCAGACCAAGATTTCGTAAAGCAAGAAATAGAAAAATTATTAAAAAACAACATTATTAAAGAAAGCAAGAGTCCATACAACTCACCAATATGGACAGTTTCAAAGAAAGGGCTAGACGAAGAGGGAAAACCAAAGAAACGAATGGTGATAGACTTTCAGAAACTGAATAAACAAACGGTCGCAGATAGATATCCAATTCCAGATATAACAATGTGACCTTACAGAATTTAGGGAAAGCAAGATATTTTACAACACTAGATTTGGAATCTGGATTCCGCCAAACATTAATTAAACCAGAAGATAGGGGAAAAAACAGCCTTCTCGGTAAATGGAGCTAAATATGAGTTCCTTCGATTACCGTTTGGATTAAAGAACGCTCCGGCAACATTTCAGAGATGTGTGGATGATATTCTCCGAACATATATTGGGAAGTGTGCATATGTCTATATCGACAACGTCTTGATCTACTCTGCTGACCCAGAGCAACATATCAAAGATGTTACAAATATAGTACAAACACTACACTCCGCAAATATGAAGATTTCGGAAGAAAAATCAAATTTTTTTCAAACAACAACTGAATTTCTGGGACACATAATCCATAACGGAAGAATCACCGTGGACCCTAGTAAGATAGACGCAATAAATAGATATAAAATTCCTGAAACACTACAGGAATTACGATCATTTTTAGGACTAGCCTCCTATTATAGGAAATTCGTGAAGAACTTCGCACATATATGCAAGCCATTAACAATTTACCTAAGAGGAGAAAACGGAAATATTTCAAAAAATAAAAGTAAAAACGTAAAGTTACAATTAGATAAAGAAGCACTAAATGCTATAAATGAAATAAAAAATAAATTAAAAGAAAAAGTTGAACTATATCAACCAGATTTTAATAAAGGATTTGACTTAACCACAGATGTTAGTAACTACGCAATAGGAGCAGTACTAAGCCAAGGAAGAAATCCTATATCATTCATATCAAGAACATTGACGAAAACGGAACAAAATTTTGGCATTACAGAAATTTAGAAATTATTTATACGGAATAGCAGACCTAACTATATACACAGACCATCAGTCTTTAATATTTTCCATATCAGAAAAAAACCCGAATACTAAATTAAAGAGATGGAAAATTTGATAGAAGAATACGGTGCCAAGATAAAATACAAACCAGGGCATGAAAATATTGTAGCAGACGCTTTATCACGACAAATAAACATAATGTCAGATACGTCAATGCACTCAGCTGAATCATCCGCACCAAGAAACATAAAAATGATAGCAAAACCATTAAATTCATTTCAAACCCAAATTATTTTAATACCGTCACAAACAAACGAAAAAACAGCAACAACTATATTTCCGCGACACGAACGATTCGAAATAAAATATAACACTGAAGAATATATGATTCAAACATTAAAACAAATAATGAAACCTAAAATAGTAACAGCATTCCACACTGACTTAAAGACGTGGCATAAACACAAAGAAAAGATAGCAAACATATTTTCAACCTACTACAAAGTATTTACACAAAATAAACTACACGATATAATAGAACAAAAAGATAGGGAAAATATATTAGACTTTACACACAAGAGAGCACACAGAAACGCTCTAAACAACTATAAAGAAATATTAGAAATTTGTTATTGGCCAACACTAAAACGAGACACAGAAAAGATAGTGAAAAATTGTGTCAACTGCATGGAGAATAAATATGAAAGGAAACCAATTAAACAATTATTAGGAAAAAGCCCAGTACCAAATACTCCAGGCACATCAGTACAAATGGACATATTTTATATAAATGGCAAAAGTTATCTCTCTTCTATAGATAGATTTACTAAATACGCATACGCGGAAGTAAACTACATTTTCATGAAATAATAGAAGAAGTGTTATCACAAATTTTTCCGAACTGTACCGAACTCATGACCGATAATGAAAGCATATTCGTCGGCATAGGCACAACCGCATTATTAAATAAATTACAAATTAAACACGAAAATAAATTCGTGAAACAGCAAATAATCATTCAACTTCCAACGCACAAGTAGAAAGGTTACATTCAACGATATTAGAAATCGCGAGGACTTTAGCTAACGACAGAACTACAACTACGGAAGAAGAAATATTCTCAGCAGTCAAGGAATATAACAGGACTATTCATTCGGTGATAATGGAAAAACCAGTAGACTTATTTTTTAATCAAAAGGAAATTAACGAAAAAGTGAAAAATAATATAGAAAAAAACCAAGAACGTATGTTAGAATACCATAATAAAAAAAGAAGCCAAAAAGATTTTGAACCAGGACAAATAATTTATGAGAAAAGTAGTAGAAGACAAAAATATAACAAAAGATATATTAAACACATAGTAAAAGAAAATAAAGAAAATACGGTGCTTACAACGAAAAATAAACTAATACACAAAGATAACATACGAAATGTACTACCCGATAATAATATTAATAATTCTAGTGAACAAATCACTACAATACCAAATAACTAATGTGGAAAATAAAAAGTTTATATTTACCGAGACATATCCGTCATACATTTATAATGAATCAGATTACTTATATCACATGATAAACTTAACAAAAATTTTAGAACATTATGACACACTCTCAACATTAGCTAAAAACTCTCCGGAATTACATAGGGACATAGCCTTAGTCAACAGAATAGAAGTGTTAAAAAATCAGTTAATAATTAGAAGAAAGAAAAGGAGCATAAATTTCTTAGGATCAGCACTTAGTTTTATAACAGGCGTACCAGATCATGACGATATGATAAAAATAAAACAACAAATTAATGATATAGTAAAAAATAATATTAAACAGAGGTTAATCAACACTCACTTCGAAAAACTGTTGGAATCCTTTAATTATAAAACAATTCATCAACAAGTAATGTTACAAGAAATACTCAAAGAACTTGAAGACTTAACTTTAACAATCAATTTCGCTAAAAATAAAAACTTTTACTCTGCATCGTTAAACACGGAAGATATAGAAAAAATTATTAAATTAGAGACTTCAGACATTCCTGTAATAAATATAATGGAATATTCGGATATACACACTTGTAGAATTAATAACACATTTATTATTATATATAAATACCCTATAATTAAACAAAAATGTGAAACATATGATATTACACCAACAGCATATCGACATGGGAAGTCACAATTAGACAATAAAGTATCTAAATGTAAAAACGAAATAAAAAGAATTAACAAATGTAAAAATATTTTATCAAAATTTATATGCCAAGAAACTAAAACAGATATTTGTACAATACCAATGTTATTAAACCTCAAAGCACAATGCAATGTAAAAGAAGAATCAAATGAAGAAATAATTGAAATAAATGAAGGAAATATTTTAATAAATGGTAAAAATAAAATAAATAATGAAACTATCACAGGAACATACCTAGTGCAGTTTAAAGAAAATATAAAATTAAATAATATAACATTTCACAATCAAAACGAGGAAATAAAAAAATATATCCTGTCACAAGAAGAAAATAATATTAAAATCCTAGATATATTAGAATCAAACTCAAAATATAAATTTAATAACATTGAAAAACTACATAAATTTATTATACCATACGAAGAACACCCAATACAAAGCATATTTGTAACCCTAATAATTATATGTATACTAGCTACAACAATATACTTAAGTTTTAAATTGTATTATGCCATATTGAAATGTAAAACTCTAAAACTTAAAGAAAATCAACAAAAAAGATATGAACAAATACTGAAGGCTCAAGGATTGGAACATCTCATAAAGAAAGATGCAATCACAAGCGTATAAAAAGATCAGGAGATCTTTTCAATAAAGGAGGGGGGAGTTAATACATGACTTACACTGAACCCAACTGATAATAGCTACCACACATATACATCTGCCTAGCAGTAAGCTGACATCACGTACTATAAGATAACACTATCCAAATAACTAAACTAATTGTCATCCACATCAGTACTTTTCCACAATAGAATAGAAACCACAAAACTACAACTGATAAACATATTACTTTGAAGCTAAGTTTTTTGTATAAATACAAGCACCCGCTTGTATACAACATCTTTTTTTTCTGTTCATTAAGTGATTAAATAAAGATCGCTCTACGGAGCTAAAAATATATTTTTTAGAAAAGAATAAAGTGTAAACTTTAATTCGCTTGACAGTATTATTAAAATTTGTATCTTTCAGCACGTAGAAATTCTTACGCCATTAGATCCAAATAAATTAAATTTGGACTCATCGGTAAAAATTAACTCAAAATTGTTATCACAGTGGATATACTCTTTTGGAATATAGTAAGCGTTTCGTAATATTTCTCTTCCATAAGTGTGACTTGTTTCTTCTTGTTTACGCTCTAATTAGGCGAAACAGTTTGGGGGAGGAATTTTGCAAATATAGAGCTTGTTATATCACTATTATTTATTCAAAAATTAAACCGAACCGAATCGAAGGCCGCATTTCCATAACACCATAAAGCTTATGATTACAAAAAGTTTCGTGCAGCACACATTTCGAATAGTCGCACGAGCCCATGCCATATTGGTTCGTCACTGTCTCGACCAGTGCTTCGTCTCTGGCCTCGACATCGACTGAGCGGCAGAACGTAATTGTACCTGTGAAGTCGGTTTCCACAATTGTTCTATGAAATTATTGTATTGAAGATAATCGCTCTGTGCCAGCTCAAGTTTCAAGTAGTAGAACAAGAAGTATACAAACGCTGAAATTTTTGATTTCAAGTTTATTTCTTTAATTCTTAATTATACGCTTGGTACTACATTTTTCAATTCGGTATTTTGGATTAAAGTTTTTTTTATAGTCCGGTATTTGGCATTAATTTTATTTGAATAGGGTATTTGGAATTAAAATTTTAATCCCGAATTTGGGATTACAAAATCAAAAGAAATTTAATTCAATTATTATACCCTGAACAGGGTATATTAAATTTGTCATGAAGTTTGTAACACCCAGAAGGAATCGTCGGAGACCCTATAAAGTATATATATAAATGATCAGTATGTCGAGCTGAGTCGATTTAGCCATGTCCGTCTTTCTGTCCGTCCGTCTGTCTGTCTGTCTGTATATATACGAACTAGTCCCTCAGTTTTTAAGATATCCTTTTGAAATTTTGCAAACGTGATTTTCTCTTCAAGAAGCTGCTCATTTGTCGGAACGGCCGATATCGGACCACTATAACATATAGCTGCCATAGAAACTGAACGATCGGAATCAAATGTTTGTATGGAAAACTTTCACATTTGACAAGATATATTCACGAAATTTGGTATATAATCTCCGAAAAAATCTGTTGACTATAGCATATAGCTTCCATACAAACTGAACACAAAGTTACGAACAGAAATGCACCTGTGAAGGGTATTTAGCTTCGGTGCAACTGAAGTTAACGTTTTTCTTGTTTTTTTTTTTTATTAATGCATTGAAGGATATTGTGGAATCCTGGACACATTTGCTTAGTTGGCAGAATTGCAAGCCAATTATGATTTTCAATGGTGCTACAGAATCTGATTCGATTTTCGTATTTCATTCAAAATCAATATTCGAATTAGCTGTTTACTAATGTGACAAAACTTGCAAATGAATAAATTTAGAAGCAATTGCATTAAATTTTGCAATGAGTTCCGCTAATTTAGCTTTTAATTTATTGGAAAAAGAAAGTAACAAAAAAATTAAAAAGGAATATATCACAGTAATTCACTTGATGCTCTAGAGGAATCGTATGTCAAATAAAGCTTGCATTTATTGTATGCATGATTTCACAATATCGACAGAATAAAGAAATTGCGTTATTATATTTTGTATTTTCTCTTAACATATTTGCATTTTTCCACAAACTCAATAATTGTGTCATTTTGAGTTTTATATGTCAGTGTCTAAATTCTTGTTTTGTTTCTGATAACAAAACAGATAAAATCGGTTTCCGTGGCAAACCGATAATATCTGAATTCATTCAAAATTGAGTTTTAAAGTAAATCGTCGACTTGCTAGAAATCCGTTACAACATAATTATTAAAGTTGATAATGTTCAATAATTTTAAGTTACACAACCATAATCATATTAACGTAAGAAATACAATTTGGTTTGCATTGTCAAAAATTTATTCTTTTCCTCTTCCTCAGTTAAGTTTTAATCAATTTTATACACTTAAAATAAATTATGAGCGTATAAACAAAACCCAAGTAAAATTTCTTATTTAAATAAAATTAGTATTCAAATTTCTATAAAAAATTAATTGTGATAATAACTTTTAATAGAATATATTTTAAAATCGATTTCATCACTATACCAAACGAAACTATGAAATGTTTAGTTCCACCCGAACTTAGCCTTTCCGTTCTTTTTTATTCTGCTGCAAAATATGTAGATATGTTAACTCTTATTATATGCAACACTTTTCTTATTCTGTGAGCATGTCCAATTGAACAAAATTTTAATTATTATATATGTATATGTAAGATAATGTAAATCTATTACCTATGTAAATTTGTCATACCTTCAAATAAACCGTAATGGTTCTTGAAAAAGAAAAACATTCGGTAAACCAGTGAAAGCGGCAACTACAAGCGCGAAAGCGAAGGGGGCCTTCGCCCCGGGCGCAACGCCTTGGGGGCAGCAAAACGATCTTTTCTGTATTCTAATATTCAGAAAAATACTTCAACAATTTTTTTTACAAAATTTATTATAAAAGATAAAGAGTTGTACACTCACAATGTAATAATCTGAATAACATTGAAAAATATTAATTTTTACTCGAATACTCTTCAGTCTTTGAATTTGTCTTATATCTTTCTTGAAAAGAGTGATAGAACTTAAATATGCACTTTTCTAGCTTTGTCTAGCGACGTGTCACTCGCAATACAATAATAAAAAATGGTATTTAAAAACTCCAATTCGGGCAAAAATTTCTGCAAATTGGGTCAAAAGTGTACAAGATATAGGGCGAAAATGGGTTTTTTCTATGGCTTTTATAAATTTACTATCAATTTCCTGAAAAACTGTATTGTGAGAATTTTGGAACTTCAGAATTTGCGTGGCTTCTAGTTCCTAAATTTTATATACTTAATATCGAAGATATTTTGTAAAAATTCACTTTTGTTCGAACCACCTCATGAAACTTGGTAGGTAGATAAAGGGGGGCGGCAGAACATCCTTGGCCCCGGGCGCCCGAAGTTGTAGCTACGCCACTGAACACCACACTAAGCCAAAGTGATGTCTGTATGATCAGTGGGCGGTAATTGAATAGCTGATCGAGAACGGTCACCTTCGATGTCCGGGCGAGGTACGCATGGTACGTGGACTGTCAATCGTCCGTTCCCACCAGACTCGTAAGAACAAAAAGAACACAAGAAATGAAAATACACAATAAACAACATCTAATAAGCAGTTGATAAAGAGGAAACAGAAGGCCAGAAGTGTATATGTATGTATGTAGATGGTGTAGGAATATGAGAGTTTCTTGAAAAGAAAGGAATCAAAACCTTCTGAAACCAGCAGGCAAAGGGGCTCCCAGAAACCACAACGAGGAATAGAGCTGAGCTGTGCAGCAGTAGCAAGGTTATTTTTGCTAGGTGGCTTGAGACAACCTGCAGGTGGCTGTCATAGACGCGAGCTCCTCCTCGCCTAGCACCGCACAGTCTAGCTAGCTGCTATGGGATGTGGCAATAAGAGATCAGCAAGATGCTACAGAAAATAAAATGCGAAAACTGCAGCACTCAAAAACTGCTACAGTCAATCTGTCAACTCTCTTACATGAGAGAAACATCTATGTCAGTTTCATCCAAGGGCACTGGTGAAAGAGATGGAACGGAACATTTTTTACAAACAATATGCAGGTAAACTAAGGGCACATTTTATCACCAAGAAAGATATAACTAATTATAGAACAACAGATATCACGGTGGTAAGGGTGAAAGAAGTAACTTCTTTCTGGTTTCATCCTATATGGTCCACAACAGGGAAGTGCTGCCAGCATTCTTCTCAAGACAAACAGAGAAGAACAGTGGAAAGGGTGTGGCGGATGGTGGGTGTGACGCCAAGACACATTATAAGAAGAAGCTCCACCACAAACACTCGAAATGAATCGCTCTTACAATATGTTCGAAAGCGGCGATTTACGTATGTATATACGAGTATAGTATTTCGGGTTGAGTGGAAATCTTGCCTCTACACTATTAACTGAAACGGATAGCTTACTTATTGATGACAGGAGAGTGTCCACGGAACCATTCATTGTCGGGTCACTCCTGGACACTTCAGCATTCCCGAGAAATCCAGTACTCCCTTCTATAATCGAAAACCTAGAAGAGCAGTATGGGATAAATTTGCTAATATAGAAACAAGGAACTTCAATATATCAACTATAAGAATTAAATCAATAACGTTCAAGAATTATATGAAGAGGTGGAAAAGTTAAAAAAGATCTTAACTACCTCTTTCAACCAAAGCTTTAAAAACAAAGAAGCCACATTCGTGGTGGAGAGTTGACCTTTAAGGACAGTATAGACTTGGCAACACAACAAGGATATATTGAAGCAGTTTCATGTCAGTCTTTCTGCACATTGACGGAAAGCTGAAAATAATCCGCCAGATTAAACACCATAAGATTTGTCTAAGGGACATATCAATACATCCTATTTAAAGACGACGGGTGATGGTTGGAGATCGCCTGCAGGAGAATCCGTAGAGGAACTTATGAAAATCCACTTTTCTGATGGAATCAATAGTTACCTTAAAAAAATATATAAACAACCAAATATCAAATATCAGTACCAAAACGTGGTCGACGCTCCATTTTAAATAACTACAATAGACGAACTATCAACACTCTAGGGGTATAACTGAATTGGAACATTAACATTGCAAAATTAATAAACAAAGCGTACGTAGCCTACTACATCTGCAAACGAATACTTAGCAGGAACTGGCGATTTAAGCCAAATATAGTCATGTGATTGACTATGCGGCCGTCATTAGAGCAATTCTAACGTATGGAGGACTGGTTTGGTGACCAGTATTAAAGAAACATTTTAATATGAGAAAAGTTAATAGAATACAAAGAGCAGTTTGTGCAGGACTTCTTCTTATTGTGTAAGGGTTGGAGTGATAAACGGCGCAAATCTGGCTCAAAATAAGTTTTTACAGTTATTTTAAATTATTTAGCAATAATTGACCATGTCACGTGCTTTTACTTCGAATGATGATTTGATCTCAATTGATTGTATGGAGATTAAAACAACGGATTTTATGGACGTAGCTTACGCCAGTGGGTAGTCTATAGTAAAACAGGGAGTGGAACGCGATCCCGACTTATGAAATGAAATGAAGAACATAATTTTGAAATCTAATGTTTATTTTTTAGTTATGTATAAAACAAATAAAAAAATAATTATGAAAATTAATTAATATTTGTCTGAATAACGGTGTCAAATAAAACACTCAAATTATTTGACACCGTTATTTTTTCCTTTAAAATCATCAAAATAGGCATAGCACTTTTCGCACACATTTACAAAAATTACGTAGCACTTAAACGGTTAATGGCGTGGACACCAAAGACCATAAATCTTCCGCAGACGCTTTCTTTTGAAAACTCGTAATGTCGACTCATCAGATGTTGTCATCGTCCATGCATCTACACCATATAGCAAACAATTGAGTGACTTATAGAGTTTGGTCTTTGTTCGACCAGAGAGGACTTTACTTGTCAATTGTCTACTCAATCCGAAGTAGGCACGAGTTATTCTGCGTTCGATTTCGTGGCTGACGCTGTTATAGGTGTTAATGCTGGTTCCAAGAAGCCGCACGAAAGGGAGTCGCCTTGTCTGAAACGTCATTTGGTATCGAACAGCTCGGAGAGGTTCTTCCCGATCCTGACAAATCTTTTGGTGTTGCTCAACATCAGTTTATACAGCCGTATTAGTTTTGCGGGGATATCAAACTCACCCATATGTGTCGATCCTCTTTTCACGGGTCTTTTGCAAGATTTGACGCATGGTGAATATCTAGTTTCTACAAAGAAGCTGATACATGGTTCTTATCAGTACTTCACCGCCATCTTCAGACGGTTAATTGCTATTCGAACTTCTTCACGGTCGGGGAATAGAACGTCTTCTACATCGTCATCGATTGCGGAATCGGGTTCGCCTTCGCGTGGCGCTATGCTTTCACTGCTCTTCAGCAGGCTGGAGAAGTGTTCACTCCATAAATTTAGTATGATCTGGGCATCAGTAACTGGATATTCTGTAGAATTTTCGAGCCTTATTATATTGTGGTCGATTGTAACGTTGTGAGTTAGCCAGTCTGTTTTCTTTCCACAGCAATACGACACCATCGTACCAGCTGTGTTTTGGACTTTTCCGAAAACCAAGATGATGGAGTCATGTGTAGAAGTACACGCAAGTGAGCAAAGTTCTTTGCGTGTGGACATAAACGATTCTTTTACATATGGCTCAAGCAGCTCCCCACTTCCGGTCTTAGACCAAGTATCCTCTGTGTAGCCAGAAAACATCCGTTTGAAAGCGAGCTAAAGTGAGAAGGCGAAACATCCCCTCCCCAGAGTTGTGCGCTGGGTGTGGGACCCGCCACGTAAAAAACCCTACCAATGAATAGGAAACAACAGCCTTCTAATCAAGTTAATCTAAGTAAATCAGACTATATCCTCCCATGGTTAGTTTTCTTGGCGTGAATGAAGTAGAGGTTTAGTAGAGGAGGAAGATACTACCTCTATCTATAACAACTTGCCATCTATAATGTATATATGGACTTGCAGCCACTATAGCAGGGCACTGGCCCTCGGAAGAACACTCGTTAAAAATGTGCCTACCATATAAATGGTGAAACAGTTTTCCATTTACGCTGTGCATGTCCAACTCTATCACAAACTCCAAAAAATTGCTTTGAATCCATCAGGCACTAAACCTTGAATGGTTGTCCACAGAAAGCGTAATTGACATATTTGGAGAGCACCAAATGTTTTGTGTTCAACGATGAAATAATGTCTTACGATAGTGCTTCAAAATGGTGAGCTCTAATTGAGCCATTGTGGGCAGCTATTCTACCTACTCTCCTACTATTTCTGTTGAGAAGTTTGATTATAACTAAGTGAGTTCTCAAGTATTGCCACTCGACTAAATAATTACGTGTCTCAAAAATTGGGTTGAATAATTTTTGAAATATCATCAAGAATGATAGAATACAAGTTTACGGCAAGTATTTATCGTTTATTGTTTCATACTTATGTAATTGTAAAGAAAAAAGTAAACACTTTTATTAAATAATAAAATAAACTAATAACTACATTTATCTACTGACAACATACTTGCCCATTAAATGAATGATTAAAAGGAATTTCGACAGCTATGTATCCAGCGGAAGTTTTTTTTTGCATGACATCATTCTTGAATACCATCTATATACAATGACAAATTTCAATGTAGCCTCTTCTTATTCTAAATTCAAAGTAGCCCTTTCATTTTGTGTGTTCGTTCTTGGGTACAACGGAATACTGGCGAATAGAGAAGGTTCTCTAGATTAAGAATATATGTACTATATACGCAGGGGACTTATGGTTTTTATTCCAAAAAATCACCAGTTTAAATTATGCAATTTTTCTAATTATAATTAATTTTTAACTTTTATTTTGCCTTTTATAACGTCACTAAAACTTTAGTAAATTGTTCATACACATTTATTTCATAACAAATAGATCATAACTGAACTAAAATCACACTAACAAAAAGTTTTGCTCACATTCAACTTGAACTGCCTGCAAATGGCAACTTTTTTTCTGAGCCGGTTGGGCTGTGCCAAATGGAAGGTAAAATTTTGATAACTATTATACAATTCAAACAAACGGAATTACGTCGATTGAATTTTTTTTTTAAATCAGTAAATATATTCATA
Source organism: Bactrocera tryoni (assembly GCF_016617805.1). Lineage (NCBI taxonomy): Eukaryota > Metazoa > Arthropoda > Insecta > Diptera > Tephritidae > Bactrocera > Bactrocera tryoni. The sequence goes on from NW_024395977.1 coordinate 27,082,731, forward strand.
AACTGAATGAGATTTATATAAAATACTTCTCTTTGCTTATTACAATACCAATTAAACTAAAAAAAATTCATTGATTTGAAAATTCATTATTGTAAAGAACTCGCATACCAGAACAAAATGAATATAAACAAGTCGTTGTAAACTCAGGTATTGACTAAGCTTTATTGGAATTAAAAATAATATGTGTATAGCCATTAAAGATGAATTTTGTTTAGCAATCTAGTAATCAAACTCAAGAGTAAGAGGTAATTGTTTTATAAAAATTTTTTGCATTATTAATTGCGAACGTTTCAGAAAGTGTATGCCTACGAATACGCTACTTGTACTGGATGCTTTGATATCTTCACATTTCTTTTTTCGATAATCCTCTTTGAAGTTGGTCGCCTTGTCGTGGCGAAGGTGCTTAAGTAAGAGTAAAGTGTGCATCCCAAAGGAAACGCACTCTAATCTTACGAACTAAGAGGGACACTTCATAATTCCCACAATAGTGATATGGATGAATAAACCCTAGGTTTTACGCTCATCTCCTATTGTGGAAGTATGAGGACACCCGAACCAACACCACCCTAAGCCAAGGTGTCGAGGTACCCGTGCCGAGGGCTGAATGGTCAGCGGGGGATAATAAATAGCTGATCGCGAACGGTCCGCTCCGATGCCCGGGCGAGGTCGGAGGTATAAAAGCCTTCTCTCCGCATACCGGCTCTGCGGACGAGTGACCAACCCTTTCCGGCTAACTCGTGGGACCAATAAATGAACGGAAACATCAAAACAACAACAACTACCACAACCAAATTGACGACAACAGCGACGACTAAGGACATGAGTTACAGGATTCCCATTACGGAATCCGAGGAAGACGAATTTCTCGCCTCCAGCCAAGAGACGAGTACTGCCGGAGATACCAACCTAAGTATACCGGCAGATACAGCAGTGATAACAGCGAACGTAAGGGAGGAAGCGTCCACCTCCAAAGTGCCATGAGCACCAACCAAAGTGCACTGGCGGCCAAAGGGGAAATCAAAAAGAAGCGCAAATAATCCCAGAATCAGCTGAGGAAAAACCGGTACCAGAGGGCAGTCTTCATTATAGGGGAGATAGCCAAAGTCGGTACCCCTATTGATGAGGCAGAAACAAAGCGCCTCAAAGCAATAGTGGAGGAATATGAAAGCTACTTGAAAAGGAAGCAATCAGAACCTCTAGTAGAGAACAAACAGGAGAGCACTTCACAAAAAAGGAATCGCTCTACGACAGAAACACTAGAAACTCTGCCTAAAAAACCGAGGAGGAGTGAAGGTCAACAGAGCAGCGCAACAGCGGCAAGGCATTTCTGCGATGTAGCCAGAGATAGCCTGCAAGTGGCCATCATAGATGGGAATTCCTCTTCACCGAGCACGGTGCAGGAAAGATGGGTGGAGATCGACGTCAGATTGTCGAGTATGGTGCTACGCTATGTACTAGACAATCCAGCGGGTCCTCACCCGGAGTTTGACTCCTCTGAGACCCTCAAGGGCTACAGGGTCATCAAGTGTGTAGACCAGGCCTCGCTAGATTTTCTGATGGGTAGTGTTGAGGCTTATACCCGCCAGGGACATTCCGAAGAGACCTCGTGCTCGCGTTTGGTTACCCCCACAACAGGAGCCAGGCGAAAAACTCCTGAGGTGCATTAAGCTACAAAACAAATCTATACTTGGTATAGATGAGTGGCAGCTGATAAAGGAGGAAAAACCAAATAAAGCAAGCAGACCAATACTAGTGGCCATTTGCGATGAGTCCATTGAGGCTCTCAAGAAGACTGACTACAAAATCAGCTTCGGAATTCGCAAGGCCAGGTTGAAAATCTTCCAAGGCGACAAAGCGGCTGACGAAGACGACACGGAAGAGCTCGACGCCGCCAGCCAGTTGCTAAGAAATGTGGGCATCGAAGAAACTCGAGATGCCCAATAACAACCTTAGATGCGTACAGATAAACCTGCAGCACTCGAAGAGTGCTACAGCGAATCTGACAACCCTTATGAACGAGGGGAGCATCGACATCAGCCTAGTACAGGAGCCATGGGTCAGAGAAGACACCATTAAAGGGCTAAACAGCAGCATCTTTAACCTTTTTTACACACGGAACAAAGGTAAACCTAGGGCATGCATTCTTATCAATAAACGTATAAATGCATTTCTTTGTCCTAACTACAGCACAGCAGATATCATAGTGGTAAAGGTGGAACAGAAGGAAAACCCCTTCTTTTTAGTCTCGGCCTACTTGGCCCATGACGACGACATACCACCGACCCCGCTCACCAGACTAGTAGAGGAGAACAGGAAAGAAGTTGTGCTAATAGGGTGTGATGCAAACGCAAGGCACACCGTATGGGGTAGCTCCAGCATAAACACCAGAGGTGAGTCACTCTTGCAGTATATTCTAAATAGTAATCTAAGTATATGCAACAAGGGCGATAAGCCAACTTTTATTTTTCCAAGCTCTGATAGGTCTCCGGGGTGGTAGGAAGTGCTTGACCTCACGCTATCAACAGACACAGACAGTCTCGTTGTGGATAACTGGAGGGTATCCGATGAGCCTTCCATGTCGGATCACTCCTGGATACTCTTCAGCATCCGCGAGAAATACAGTGCTCCTCTCACATGCCGGAACCCTAGAAGAACAGCATGGGAAAAATATACCAGAATAGCACCAAAATGCCTCGAAAAGGGAGGCAACAAGAGTATGAGAAATTCTCAAGAACTATATTCAGAAGTAGAGAAGTTGGAAAAAAAAACTTAACCACAACTTTCAATAAATCTACTACGCTAACAGTTTTGAAAAAGAGAAAGTATCTCCCTTGGTGGAACAGTGAACTCAAGAATTTGAGAACACAACTAAGAAAAGCTTTCAATGAGAGTTTTAGAACCAATATATGGCAGCCATATAAAGATATTATGAAAAGATACAAAAAAAGCAGTCAGGAAAGCTAAAAACGACTCGTGGTTGTCTTTCTGCACATCGATAGAAAGTTGCAGAGAAACCGCTAGGCTGAGCAAAATGCTACACAAAGATCATATTAATACTGCTTACATTAGGGCAGAGGGAAGAGGGTGGACCTCCTCGGCAAAAGAGTCTCTGGAGGTACTAATTACAACGCACTTCCCCGGGAGTCAACGAACACCTTCAACGAGGATTCAACCAGAACCCATGTTAAACGCAGCTGATTATCGAAGCCAAATAGTAGGCAAAAGCAAAATCAAATATGCCATAAATAGTTTTGCACCATTTAGAGCGGCAGGTCCTGACGGGATTATGCCCATAATGCTGCAAAAACTAGTAAAACCAATGGTTCTAAGGCTTGAAAATATATACAAGGCTAGCATTCAACTATCTTACATCCCAAGAAGTTGGAAAAGTCGTTTCTTCTTTTCGCTACGTGGCGTCAATTGGATATTTCAAGCGAAGCCAGGTCCTTCTCCACTTGGTCCTTCCAACGGAGTGGAGGTCTTCCTCTTCTTCTGCTTCCCCCGGCGAGTACTGCGTCGAATACTTTCAGAGCTGGAGTGTTTTCGTCCATCCGGACAACATGACCTAGCCAGCGTAGACGCTGTCTTTTAATTCCCTGAACTATGTCAGTGTCGTATATCTCGTACAGCTCATCGTTCCATCGTATGCGATATTCGCCGTGGCCAATGCGCAAAAGACCATAAATCCTTCGCAGAACTTTTCTCTCGAAAACTCTTAACGTCGACTCATCAGTTGATGTCATCGTCCAAGCCTCTGCACCATATAGCAGGGCGGGAATTATGAGCGACTTATATAGTTTGGCTTTTGTTCGTCGAGAGAGGACTTTACTTTTCAATTGCCTACTCAGTCCGAAGTAGCACCTGTTGGCAAGAATTATCCCGCGTTGGATTTCCAGGCTGACATTGTTGGTGGAGTTCATGTTGGTTCCCAAATATTCGAAACTATCTGATATCAATATCATCGGCATACGCCAGCAGCTGTACACTCTTATAGAAGATGGTACCTGCTCTATTTAGTTCTGCAGCTCGAATTATTTTCTCCAGAAGCAGGTTGAAGAAGTCGCACGATAGGGAGTTGCCTTGTCTGAAACCTCGTTTGGTATCGAACGGCTCGGAGAGGTCTTTCCCGATCCTGACGGAGCTTTTGGTGTTACTCAACGTCAGTTTACACAGCCGTATAAGTTGTGCGAGGATACCAAATTCAGTGCTGTCGAAAGCAGCTTTGAAATCGACGAAGAGGTGGTGTGTGTCGATTCTTCTTTCACGGGTCTTTTCCAAGATTTGGCGCATGGTGAATATCTGGTCGGTTGTTGATTATCCAGGTCTGAAGCCACACTGATAAGTTCCAATCAGTTTGTTGACGGTGGGCTTTAATCTTTCACACAATACGCTCGGTAGAACCTTATATGCGATGTTGAGGAGGCTAATCCCACGGTAGTTTGCCCAGATTGTGGGGTCTCCTCTTTTATGGATTGGGTATAGCACACTTAAATTCCAATCGTTGGGCATGCTTTCGTCCGAAAAAATTTTACAAAGAAGCTGATGCATGCTCCTCATCAGTTCTTCGCCGCCGTGTTTGAATAGCTCGGCCGGCAATCCGTCGGCCCCTGCCGCTTTGTTGTTCTTCAGGCGGGCAATTGCTATTCGAAACACTTCATGGTCGGGTAATGGGTTCTCCTTTTCCTGGCGTTGTGCGTTCACTGCCATTCAGCAGGCTGGAGAAGTGTTCCCTCCATAATTTAACTATTCTCTGGGCATCAGTGACTATATCACCTTTGGGGGTTCTACAAGAGTATGCTCCGGTCATCAAACCTTCTGTAAGCCGCCGCATTTTTTCGTAGAATTTTCGAGCATTACCCCTGTCGGCCAGCTCATCAAGCTCTTCGTACTCACGCATTTCAGCCTCTTTCTTTTTCTGTCCACAAATGCGTCTCGCTTCCCTTTTCAACTCTCGGTATCTATCCCAACCCGCACGTGTTGTGGTCGATCGTAACGTTGCGAGGTAGGCAGTCTGTTTTCTCTCCGCTGCGACACGGCACTCCTCGTCGTACCAGCTGTTCTTTTGCACTTTCCGAAAACCAATGGCAGCTGTACGTAAGGAATTTGAAATGCCGTTCCACAGTTCCCTTATACCGAGTTGTTGACGAGTGCTCTCAGGGAGCAGGAGTGCAAGCCGAGTAGAAAATCGTTCGGCTGTCTGTAGTGATTGCAGTTTCTCGACGTCGAACCTTCTTTGTGTTTGTTGGCGTGCGTTTTTTGCTGCACAGAGGCGGGTGCGAATCTTGGCTGCAACAAGATAGTGGTTTTCAAAATCACTGTCTTGTAATTATGTTTGTTTTTACTACACTTAGCACCATTGCTGAAATGAACATACATACGTAGTAGTAACTGAGAAATCCCCTTATTCGATAACTCTTACCTACACATTTTGTTCGCATGATATTTACATTGCTGAAATGGGTATCTCCAGTGACGATACCGACTTTAGTCCAGTTCATCGCAAACAATTGCGCTTATTATCAAGTAGCGACGAATAGTTATGTAGCTATGTAAATATTTTTTCTTTATTTCTATTATAATTTTTCTGTTCTTAATTCTGGATTAAGAGATTTCTTTTGTTTTTTACTTAATCTACTAATTTTTCATCTGCATGAATTATGTATTTTAAGTTTTAATGCTCCATAAATTGCCATATGAACATACAATTTGTATGCATATCTGAAATTTTATAGTTTTCATTATTTTTTACACGGTTTTACGAAGTACATAAATATAGTTCATCTTACACGGTTTTCAGATGACATGGAACGTATCCCCCATTTTACTATAGGAAACGCTTCTTTTTATACTCTCGCAACAAAGTTGCTAAGGAGAGTATTATAGTTTTGTTCACATAACGGTTGTTTGTAAGTCCTAAAACTAAAAGAGTCAGATATAGGGTTATATACACCAAAGTGATCAGGGTGACGAGTAGAGTTGAAATCCGGATGTCTGTCTGTCCGTCCGTCCGTCCGTAAAAGCTGTAACTTGGCTAAATATTGAGATGTCATGATGAAACTGGGTACACGTATTTTTTGACTCCATAAGAAGGTTAAGTTCGAAGATGGGCAAAAACGGCCCACTGCCACGTCCACAAAATGGCGAAAACCGAAAACCTAAAAAGTGTCATAACTAAGCCATAAATAAAGATATTAAAGTGAAATTTGGCACAAAGGATCGCATTAAGGAGGGGCATATTTGGACGTAATTTTTGGAATTGGAAAAGTGGGCGTGGTCCCGCCCCCTACAAAGTTTTTTTTTGCATATCTCGGAAACTACTATAGCTATGTCAACCAAACTCTATAGAGTCGTTTCCTTCAGGCATTTCCATATACAGTTCAAAAATGGAAGATATCGGATAATAACCACGCCCACCTCCCATACAAAGGTTATGTTGAAAATAACTAAAAGTGCGTTAACCGACTAACAAAAAACGTCAGAAAAACTAAATTTTACGGGAGAAATTGCAGAAGGAAGCTGCACTCAGGCTTTTTTTAAAAATTGAAAATGGGCGTGGGCTCGCCCACTTATGGACCAAAAACCATATCTCAGGAACTACTAGACCGATTTCAATGAAATTCGGTATATAATATTTTCTTAACACCCTGAAGACATGTACGAAATATGGGTGAAATCGGTTAACAGCCACGCCTTCTTCCAATATAACGCTATTTTGAATTCCATCTGATGCCTTCTCTGTATAATATATACATTAGGAACCAAAGATGATAGCGGAATAAAACTTGACACAAATACGGTATTTGAAAAATATGTAAATGACGGATAATGAAATCTCGATTATCACTTTATCATGCGAGAGTATAAAATGTTCGGTGACACCCGAACTTAGCTCTTCCTTACTTGTTTAACACGGTTTTCTGAGGAACGTATCTAACGTGTAAAAAAAGAGTTGGGTGTATATACACATGCGGCCACGGGGAACTCATCACTAAATTTTCTTAAAATTTTTTATAGTCTTTAATTTATCACGTTTAATCAGTAAAACTTAAAATATATTTTAATTGATTAAATAAAAACAGCTGATTTTATTGTTTTTATAGTAATAACGTAACTAAAAATTACTTTTAATTATAGCATAACTTAATTAAAAAAATAAAAAATATAATTTTTTCAAGTAGCTTGTCATTACTTTTTTTTCTAAATAAAAAATTCGAAACCGCAAAAAGTACCTCTACAAAGTATTGACAAATATTTGCTCCACTGGAAAATTTTTAAAGGTAAGTACCATAGTGCGTGGCCAAGGTGTAGATATGTATATTCCATCTACTCCATACTTACATCTGAAAATATCAATTACAATGTGCGCATTTTTAAGAATATCTTCCAGAAACAACTTTTACTTTACTCTTTTACCAAACTGTGTAAATTTGATCATTTTTGCAAAATTAAAATTCAAACTTCAAAGATCACATACTATTAATTAGATTCATTACAAGATAGCTGTTCTATAGCGGATCATGCTCTTAATTTGCAATAAAAAATAATTTTTTCGAGGTAATAATATTACACTGATCTACGGTGGTTTATTTGCCATAGATATAATATGGATTTGGATATATAAGTATGTGCCCACATTTAAAACTTTACTTTACATTTTCATTCAGTAAAATATGAGATATTGTAGACTGTAATTCTAAATATCTCCATTCAGAACCAAATGCGTTTATTCGTGAATGCAACGAGCGTTCCAAAGAATAAAGCGCCCCCTGGTGGCGCCATCTGTATGTGAAAATTTCATGACATTCCAGCTATAGGAAGTCAAGTTATTGCGTTTCTAGCGTTAAGATGTGAGTATATTTTAACTTTTAATTAATAAATTTGCATATATTTAATACTTTTTTTATTTTATTTTACAGACAAAATGCCGAAAACAACCAGCAGTTGGAGAAAATGTATTGTTGGCTGCAACGAGGGAGGAAGAACATTTAGTTTTCCAAACAGTGGAACTGTCTCGAACGGTGAGTAAAAAACATTAAATAGCGCAAAAAGTGTTTGTGACTTTGTGAAAAATTTCGATGGAATAAGTGTTTCGATTGGGCAAATAAATTAGTAATTTTGGATAAAGAAATTGAAATTCCGTGTATTTTTAAGTGTGATGTGCTGAACATGTAGAGCGCGAAAGACTGCAAACGACAACTGTCAAATATTAAAATACACACTTTCTTATGGACACAGTTATATAGCCGTGCAGCTGCCTCAATAAATGTGTCCTTAAGAACATGTGTATTTTAATATTTGATAAATGTCGCTTGCAGTCTGTCGCGCTGTACGTATTCAGAGCTTAACTGTACATTTGTTGCCATTGCCGTTAATTAACCAAATAAATTATTTTAAAGTAACGATTTATCTTTGAATATTTATGATATTTATAAAAAACTCGTACTTTGAAATATTCATTAAATATGCACTTTTTGCACTATTATTATTATTATTCATATTTTATGATTATATACGGATATAACATTTTGTATTTTAATTTGTTTCTTTTAATAGGCGTAAATGTTGGCTCAAACGTTTAGGTGTTTCTGAAGATCTAAATGAAAAAACACCTCAACACATTTTTGAGTGTGAGCGCATTTTTCTAAAGAAATGCGTAACGCAAAAAAATTGCGTCCCAGAGCCGTTCCGGATATAAATTTAATTATTGAGCCAATATTTAACGCCCCAAATTCTTCTTTTGAAAAAACTATTGTAATGGGCGATGAAGATTTTTTTCCCCAAATGGAAGGATCTGCCTCAAATGCAAACGGTGCATCGAGGCAGCTGCTTCCGCTTTTAGAAAGGGAAGACCGCGATAATATTTTAGAGCCTCTGCCACTTCTTTAGGAGGAACTACTAAAGAGTACTGAAAAAGCCGCGCAAACAGGTAGGGGTCTGACAGCAGGGACAGATAGAAAAAAAAATTGAGGGAAGAGAATAGGATTTAAAAAATAAAATTAGATGAAAAAGAACAAGAGAATAGGAGTTTAAAAGCTCAGTTGGTCCAAATGGCAACTGAATTAGAAAGATGTAGGGAAATGTTAAGTAGTTCATTTAGGGAAAAGTCAGATCCTCTTGAGATAGTTTGCAGCAAAGTTCCTCCTCAGTTAGATGCTTGTATTAGGAGTAGTTTTTTAAATAGTAATCGCCAAAGTCACGGTCGGCGATATGATAGTTTTTTTAAAACTTTAGCTTTGGGTGCATTTTTTTTGTCGCCAATCGATTACCGCTACCTAAAGCACCAACTTAGTTTTCCTTCGGAAAATACGTTACATAATTGTGTCGCAGATTGGCCCGTTTCCCAGGTTGCACCCAAAGCAGCATAAAGTTTTACAAATTAGGAGTAAGGGATTTTCCTTCGAACAAAAGTTCATATCAGTTTCTTGTGATGAAATGTCATTTGCAGTATAATAGGAAATGATTATGGCGATGAAAATCGCACATCTAGAAAAGCCGCAACGGCAATGACCATAATGGTGCAAGGTATGGTGGGGAACCCACTTAAAAAGTTTTTATAAGTTCCTCAGAGCAAAACTAGTTTTTAGATGAGGCAGAAAAAGTTTTGAAAACAATTCGGGTCGTAGATGAGTTAGGAAACAAAACAACACATAATTTCAATTTTATCAAGGGGTGGTTAATTAATTATAATAGTTTAAGACGATTGTGGTGATTGCTGTCACACTCAGGATTTCCTTACTTAAAGACAAAACGACTATGTCAGGACAGCTTAGAGCATTTTTTGGTCAGATTAGAAGTAGGGAAGGTACTAGAATTACACCTATCATGTTCTCTAGTTTAATTAGGAAGTCGTGGGGTTTGCGTTACGTAAATATCGTAACAAAAGGTAACTGTGAGCTGTCTTTAGAACGCGAAGCCACAGTTATTTCAGAACATAGCCATAATGTTCTTCTTAATGTGTGCAATTATTCCGTTTTAAGTGACCTTTCTTGGCAGGATTTCCAGGGTTTACCACGGCCCGAACACTTCATTGTTAGATCCATTACTTTAGATAGTAGTTTAGAAATTAACTTTTTAAAGGAAAATGCTTTTAATTATTTTTGCGGCTACTTTTACTAGAAAATTTTTAAAATGCACACATGCCTTCTGCTATTAACTTATTTAGGAGATGAAATTTCTTCAGATGAATTCATTTTCATACACCAAACCCAGATCGATAAATACAACTTAGTGAAGCCGCCTGAAGAATTAGTTGCACTTATTAATAATTTAGAAATAAAATTGTGTAGGAGAAATTCTTTTTACTAAATTAAAAAATATTCGGACCTTCTTGTGTTGTGAAGACTGTGATCCAAAGGTAGTTATTGCTCTATTTATTAGAATTAGAACTTATTTTGTGACAAAATTTTTAAATAAAGATTTATCTCTACCCAATTTTAAGAATAAAATTTTGTGTGTTTCACATTTGTATTTTTTATCTTCCTATTAAAATAAGGTTTTTTAAGCAGATTCGCATTAAGACGCTCTAAGGTTAGAGCGATAAAGATTAGAAAGTTTTTAATTACAAATTAGAATTTAGGGCATAATTATTGGCATTTGTACATACGTTTATTTTTATAGTTTTAAGTATTATACTTTATTATTATTCTGTGATATGGAGTGATATTGTTTTTGTTAATTTTTTTATACAATAAGAATTGTTATCGCTTTGTTTTTTCATTTTTTATGTAAATACATTTTTAATGGGTGATATAGGCCTACTGGGGAACCGAGTACCCAAAAATAACTTCGGTAACACGCCCTTTTGTATACCTCGTAGGTGGTGTGGAAAATGCGAATTGGGTGTTTTATTTAAAATGCCAAAAAAATAGCTTTTTTTCTGATCTGGCTACAATGAAAAATGTCATAAAAAACGCTAATTTTGAGGCACTCTCACGCTGGAATAAGTTGGAACTCCCTTTATTCCTGATATTTCTGTTATCGGTGCGAAAATGAGCTTCGGACAAAGAACCAACATTAAATTTTGTTTTAAAATTGGTAAAACTTTTACCGAAACGTTTCAATTGATGAAACAAGTTTATGGCGATGATTGCCTATCCCGTAGCAGAGTGCACGAGTGGTTTCAACGTTTTCAAAGTGGTCGTGGGGACAAAAATTAGGATCAACATGTGGGCCAACCAAAATCCGTGATCACCGGAAATTCCATCCAAACTGCGCGTGAATTCATGAAAAATCAGCCGAAATCATCATTCAGATTCATGGAAATGGAATTGAACTCTCCAAAACATCGATTTCTCGCATTTTGACCGAACATTTGGGCTTACGAAAGGTGTGTGCACGACCAAAAATTGCTCAGAATTCAACATACGAAGGACGATTATTTGACCAAAAATCACATTTTGACATTAACCACCACTCGTATTCACCTGATATGGCATCGTGCGACTTCTTCCTTTTCGGAAAAATGGCTTACACCGGCATACTGGCGGCCAAACCGGCCAACAACCTAAACCACTCGTTCGACATGCTTTTGGACCGTGTAAAAAGCTGTATTGAAGCAGAAGGAGACTATTGGAATAAAATAAATTTTTCCGAAAAAAACATTTGTTCTGTTTTTTTTAAGTACTGTTTACTTTGGAATGCACCTCATAAGAGTCTGTATTTACATTTATACATTTTACACAGGCTAAGTAAAATTTTGACATTTGGATTCACCACGAAAAATGTCAAAAAGTCTATCAGATATTTAATTTTTATTGGCACACATCTTTATTTAGAGATAACAATAACAATAGGTTACTTGCAAACTATATCGCTATACCAGGGATAAAGGGATGTTAAACTTATTCCAGTGTGAGAGCACCTCAAAATTAGCGTTTTTTATAACATTTCCATTATGGCCAGATTGAACAAAATAACAATTTTTGGGCATTTATCAACCCAATACCCAACATTTACTACGAATAAAAATTACTAAATAGTGGTTATTTATTATATGGAGAAACTATTTAAATCTTTTTAGAGAATATTATAACAACAGACTTTTGCCCTTTCAATACCCAATAATAGGATTTAAGCTTGTTAGCTCTCAATCATTAAATGTTTTTAATCATTTTCCATTGAAAATAAAACTATGATGCTTCAAATTACAAAACGTTTCATCAAATATCTTTACATTTCACAAATTTATTTAATTTTCATTGTTTTACATTTTTTATACTCTCGCAACAATGTTGCTAAGGAGAGTATTATAGTTTTGTTCACATAACGGTTGTTTGTAAGTCCTAAAACTAAAAGAGTCAGATATAGGGTTATATATACCAAAGTGATCAGGGTGACGAGTAGAGTCGAAATCCGGATGTCCGTCTGTCCGTCCATCCGTCTATCCGTGCAAGCTGTAACTTGAGTAAAAATTGAGATATCATGATGAAACTTGGTACACGTATTCCTTGGCTCCATAAGAAGGTTAAGTTCGAAGATGGGCAAAATTGGCCCACTGCCACGCCCACAAAATGGCGCAAACCAAAAACCCATAAAGTGTCATAACTAAGCCATAAATAAAGATATTAAAGTGAAATTTAGCACAAAGGATCGCATTAAGGAGGGGCATATTTGGACGTACTTTTTTTGGAAAAGTGGGCGTGGCCCCGCCCCCTACTAAGTTTTTTGTACATATCTCGGAAACTACTATAGCTATGTCAACAAAACTCTACAGAGTCGTTTTCTTCAGGCATTTCCATATACAGTTCAAAAATGGAAGATATCGGATAATAACCACGCCCACCTCCCATACAAAGGTTATGCTGAAAATCACTAAAAGTGCGTTAATCGACTAACAAAAAACATCCGAAACACCAAATTTTACGGAAGAAATTGCAGAAGGAAGCTGCACTCAGGCTTTTTTTTAAATTGAAAATTGAAAATGGGCGTGGGCTCGCCCACTTATGGACCAAAAACCATATCTCAGGAACTACTAGACCGATTTCAATGAAATTCGGTATATAATATTTTCTTAACACCCTGATGACATGTACGAAATATGGGTGAAATCGGTTCACAACCACGCCTTCTTCCAATATAACGCTATTTTGAATTCCATCTGATGCCTTTTCTGTATAATATATACATTAGGAACCAAAGATGATAGCGGAATAAAACTTGACACAAATACGGTATTTGAAAAATATGTAAATGACGGATAATGAAATCTCGATTATCACTTTATCATGCGAGAGTATAAAATGTTCGGTGACACCCGAACTTAGCCCTTTCTTAAGTGGTCTTGAACGATGCAACAAATCCCTCCGTTTACACATTTTTTTGGTAAGATTTCAATCTGGCCATCGCTCGTTTCCAATTGATAAACGTCAAAACCTACTGAGCTCGATTAGCTGTCAAAGTTCAGTAGGTTTTGACGTTTAGCAATTGCTCTCTCACTTCCAGTGAGAGAGGAGTTAAGCATCTCTTTATCTCTGCCTATACCATATACCCGCAAATACAGAACCACACGATCATGTGATGGACAATGCAAAAGCTTTATGTATTTCTCTTAAATTGCGTTCGGAGATAAAGAGATGCCCAACTCTCCTGTCACTGGAAATGTGAGAACCGTTCACTTACCGAACTTTGACAGTTGACTGAATTGGGTAGGTTTCGACGTTTTGCAATTGGAATGACTGTAGCGGCCAGATTGAAATTATACCAAAAATATATGTGAACAGAGGAATTTGTTGCCATCGCTAATAAGAAATATAAAACAATTAAAATCAAAGAAAATGCGAAATCTAAATATATTTTATGAAACGATTTGCAATTTGAGCTCGATTAACTGCCAAAGTTCAGTAGGTTTTGACGTTTAGCAATTGCTCTCTCTCTTCCAGTGAGAGAGGAGTTAAGCATCTCTTTATCTCTGCCTATACCATATACCCGCAAATACAGAACCACACGATCATGTGATGGACAATGCAAAAGCTTTATGTATTTCTCTTAAATTGCGTTCAGAGATAAAGAGATGCAAAACTCTCCCGTCACTGGAAATGTGAGAACCGCTCACTTACCGAACTTTGACAGTTGACTGGATTGGGTAGGTTTCGACGTTTTGCAATTGGAATGACTGTAGCGGCCAGATTGAAATTATACCAAAAATATATGTGAACAGAGGAATTTGTTGCCATCGCTAATAAGAAATATAAAACAATTAAAATCAAAGAAAATGCGAAATCTAAATATATTTTATGAAACGATTTGCAATTCGATTTGATTAATAACAATAATAACAAATGATTATAAACATTTATTAATTGAGAACTAACACAGCGTTATTAAGTATTCAAAGATCGAAAGTCAGTTTTTTTAATACCATAAAATCGTAAAAAAGGATTTAAGTAGTTTCGCCATATATTAAAAGTCCAGTATATAATAATTTGCAATCGTAATAAATGTTGGGTGTTTTAATTTAAATGCCCAAAATCTCTTATTTTGTTCGATCTAGCCACAATACAAAATGTTATAAAAAATGCTTATTTTGAGGCGCTCTCACACTAGAATAAGTTGGGCATCCCATTAGACCTGTTACGTTGTTGAACTGACCACAAAAAGTAGTTCACAGGAAAGGAACTATGGACTTCCTAATTTTATATCAGTTAACCATTACTAATCGTTTGCACGTAACTCTTTTATTTTCTAAATAGGTGGTATTTGTAATTGTTTAAGCGGCACTATTTTACACGAAATAAGTTTGCAGAAACATATCAGTAAAACGTTTTTGGAAATTAAAGTAAAAATTATACTTGCAAAATTCATTAAAAATTAAAAAAAAATTATTTAAGTTGTTGAAATTTTAAACTATAAATGCAAATATAATATCTTAAAAACCTTAATACAATTTTTTTTTTTGGCTGTTTCGATATCTTATATTTCCAAAAAATCCTGTGAAATGGACAATTTCGTATCTAGTATCAAATAGTTTTTGAATGGCAGCGTTCTAAAGAGCGACCGCTCGCAGGCATATATAAGTGAAACTTTCAAGGCGTTTTTCTAGAAACGACATTTTTCAAAATAGCTGACAACATAACTCAACGAGAAATGGACCGATCGACTTCAAATTGAAAACGAGTGTTTGTTGAATACATTTACTATACAATGACCTACGATCTTTTTGATGGGTTGAAAATTGTCAATTTGGCATTAAAAAAAACGACCATTTTTAACCTAAAAAACGATTTTTTTACGCAATTTTGTAAATTTTTCATACTTTTCAAAGACCGTAAGTCACTGTATAGGAAATATCTTTACAACATTCAATCAAGTTTTTTTTTTTTAAAGGATTCATGAAAATCGGCAAATTTTTCATGCGTTACACTGGTACAGCTCCTTAAGTCAGCGGTGGCTTGATATGTTCATGCAGTGAACCAAACATAATGCACAGGGAGATGGTTTGGCTTTGAAGTGACATATCTCTGAAATTATCAAAATTATTAAATTCCAAAACTTATGAAGCCAATTCTACGGCTGTTTTGGCCTAAACGCTATGTTTTTATTTTTAGTTAGCTAAATTAGCTAATTAGTATTAGCTGCATAAATTATTTAAATAACAATTTTCGGATGTATTAGTACATAAAGAATTTAAACAAAAAAATTTTAATGACCCAACATGAGTTAGCAACTTGGAAACCAATGGTTACGTTCGTCCGTCCGTGCAAGTAGTAACTTGAGTAAAAATTGAGATATTGAGATATACTTAGTGTGCAGGTTCCTTGGTACAAAAAAAAATCGAGTTCGTAAATGGGCGTCATCGGACCACTGCTACGCCCACAAACCGCCAACATATTACAGTTCCATTACTAAGCACTCAATTAAGATATAAAACGCAGTATCAAACGACACCTGTAAGCAAACATTCTGCTGAACCACTGAAGCTATAACAACCAAATTTACTCACAAATATTATAAGAACTTCCACCGACAGTGTGATGGATAAAATCGGAGAATAATACCTCTCCTTCTAACGGTACTGTTAAAAACTACTTAAAGCGCGATAACTCAACAACAAAATACGCCAGGCACATTAAATTTTACCGCCGAGATGGTATGCTTATGGTAGAGCTTTATGGGAGGCGGTGTGAAAATTGGACGATGGGTGTGACACCGCCCTTTTTTTGGTGAAATCCCATATCTCGGGACCCTACCTACCGATTTCCACTACTTCCTTTAGAACCCATATACCTAATATAAAGATTGTCGAACTTCCGGCTGACTCTGTACCACATACTATATATCGGCCAATATGTGAGTTATCCCAATGAAAGTAGCCTAAAGTAGATAAATTTTGAGCGAAAACTACCTAGAATCTATATAACTAATATCGGGATTTTCGAACATCCTGCTGACTTTACTATATATGATTGGTTTTTGTAATGCGGTTTTGAGAACAGTAGATAAAATGGGGTCGCTACTACTTACCTCCGACTCCCATATATGATTTATGTACAATATAATGATCCTCTGGTTGACGTTTCACATCTTAAAGATTCCCCTGGCTTTGATTCTTGCAAGTTGCAAGAGTATAAAATGTTCGGTTGCACCAGAACTTAGCCCTGTGGTGGCCTTTCTTTTTTCTTTATCAGGACCTACCGTTAACCAAAAACGTCAACTGTATTTTATTATTTGACTTTACTTCATATAAGTTTTAAATTCAAGCAAAGAGTTAATAAAGTATTTTATTGATGGTTGTTCCCAACTAACAAATTTGGTGTGCGCTGAATCTATCGCTAAATATGTGAAAAAACAGTGTTTTTGAACCTCAACTCGCATATTACATAGTTCATTTGAATGTTGGTCTCATATTTTACTTAGAAGGTATTGCCATGAATGTGCGAGAACAATATTTAGAATATCCGCTATTAATATTTTCAAGGGAAAAGTTTTATCGGGAATTTTGCGAAATATCAAAACAAAAACGTATTTTTCTGTAGGCACTAGTTTTTCTTTTTCTTTCAAAACTTTCATTAATTAATTTAATTTTTTTGTTTTAAATTAAAGGGATTTGCGGCTAAAAAACTGCAACGAACAAGAGCACAAAACGTGCCACCCAAGCAAGAGCGTTATTGTCCCTTCGTCTTTCCTCGTTTCCTTATCGCCTACAAAAACTAATTTGAGCGAAACTATTCTATTATATAATACTAGCTTTTTACCCGCGGCTTCGCCCGCAGTGGAGCCATTAAATATATATGAGAGATAAAGGGTAAGAGTATAATAATAGAAATGAGTCAAAATGATAACTAAATATTATTGCTTGGCTGAGATCAACAATTTTTAAAAATTACTACAGACAATGAAGTTTCAACACTTTTAAATATGCGTATTGAAATGCAACAACAAATGTTAAAATATATTTCACCGTAACAAAAATAAATAATTCTGAATTCTAACAATTTAAAAAATTAAATACAAAGTATTAATCTACGATATTTTTTTAGACAATGTTATAAGTTTTCCCGTCGGGTGCAAATATGTGTAAATTCTGGGCATTAGATACACGTTAACAGGCTACATAAAGTTGACCATGATAGAAGTATGGGTTTTCTAAGTGCACTCCTGCTACCTGTAATGTTTGTCCTTTTGCCTTGTTTATAGTAACAGCAAAGCTGAGCTTGACGGGAAACTGAATAATTAACATCAGCGAGTAAGATCTATAATAATAAAGTGACTGCTAACCACAAAAAATACTGATTACCTCAAAAATTTGAATAGTTTAATACTGCATGTAACGACAGAAGAAAATAACAATAAATATAGACAAATTAGAAACAGTTGATACTATATATGTATGCATATTCAATTGAAATAGATGTTGTCGTCACCGCCGGTAATACAGTGGGACGGTATTACAGTATTCATGGTTGAAACTTCATTAGTGTAATACTAGATGGCGTTGAAGTAGCTAAATTTGACGATTTTTTGACAAACAATTTTTTTATCTATCTTAAATTTTTTTTTAATATAAAGTACCCTATTTTACTTCTAATACCTTCAGGAGTATATGTACAAAGTTTCATGATTATCGGATTATATTCACCCAAGTAGTTGTTGGGTGAAAGCGTAACAAACAAACTTACATTCGCATTTATAATATTGGTACGAATATTTATCAAAGAAATCCATGTTTTTCTTTTGCACTAGCTTAAGCACAAATAAAATTACCAAAATGACGAGTAAAGAAGGGTGAAACTCAGCATTTTATATACTTGCCAGGGAATTACCTTAAAGGGGGTTAAGGTCTTAATGGTAAAAAAATTAATTGTTTTGCGAATTTATTTCTTAAATATAGATTGAGTAATTTTATTAGGATCTTTTGTACGATATTGAACACACTTTTGACAATATAGGGTAATTTTTTTTGTTACTTTTTTAGTTTACAAATTTTTCATTTTTCAAAAAACTACTTTTTCAAAGTCCGTGTTCACTGTCATTTCAAGACTACTTGACCGATTTATTTCAGACTTGATACACATTTCACTTAAACCCATCGATTAGTAAATTTGTCACCCACAAAATGGCGGAATTTTTTAGTGGAAAATAACAGTTTTCATTTTAAACGGCCGCCAAAAATTTTTAAATGAAAAAAATATTATCAGAGAACGATGGGTGGAAGATTTGATTATAATTTGACTAACTTTTTTTGGTTTTTTTATTTTCGGATAATTTCAAGCCGAGTTATCGTGAACATCGCAAAGTGTTTTTCTCAAGACGTTCTGGGGGAAGCTCTGTTACCGGCTTATGCTTGCTTCAATATTTCTGTGTAAAAGTGTGCTAAATAATGTACAAAAGGTCCGAATAAAATTAATCAATCCATATACATATAAGAAATAAATTCGCAAAACGTATTTTTTTACCTTAAAACTCTTACTTACTAACTTTTCAAATAAATAACTAAATACATTCAGTTTAAAACATATATTTTAAAAATTTAATTCAACGTCGACAAAATTTTAATATTTTATTGTAAACAAAACTCTTTAACTCGCGTCTGCTGCTAAAAAACTGTCAACCTTCTTTTATTGCTATTTTTTGCAAGTCCCTAAGTACGTTCTACAGGGCGACATTGTTTGATACTGTCAAGGTGAAAAATTTCTCTAATAAATTTGATTTTTTATGCTTAACCCTTTTTGTCGTAACGCCTGATTAGTGGGTTGCATGTCATCTGCATTGTCGCTTACATTGAAATCTACAAAACCATCATCACCACTTCACTCATGAATATTCGCGATTCCAACTGAAAACTGGGCAATTAATTCGAAAAACAAAACTGAACGGGTCAATGCTGATTCAAGGCGGTTTTCGCTGTCGCGTCTAATCAATTCTGTTATAGGTATATCATGTTCTTCAATCTTTTCTGTAATGGAATTCTACAGAATCATGATTTAAAATATTTCTCCAACATCTTATGATAGAATTCTTTGGCAGCTTTTCCCAATAAAATTCCAATAAGAACACAGCATTGAAAGTATTTGAACGTTGTCAAGATACTGAGATATTCTTTCCAGTAGCAATATTTTACTAAAAATGTATTTTCAGTTAGTTGAATCAATGGCCTTAGAGTAGGTGGAATAAAAATTGCGCAAATCAACATTGTTGTTGTTTTTTTGACATTTCTAAAGTATTTTGGAGGAATGCTGCCGGTTTGACAGTCCTTTGGTTTGGAAAAAAAAATCAGGTTACGTAGACCCGCCTTTCGCGGGAACAGCACGGATTAATCGGCTGGTACGTAATCGTACCTGGAAGTTGTAAACAAAACCCAAAATATTTAATTATTCATCAATATTTATTTTGTCGCTTTCAAAGTAATCCCCACCAGATTTAACACACTTATGTCAACGATTTTGCCAGTTATCGAAACACTTTTGGTAAGCACTTTTTTAATGGCCTTAAAGTGCCCTGGAGACGATCAAATAATTGCGTCAAACACTTTAAGTGTGTTGGTGTCGTCGGCTCTCGTCGGCTACACGTACGCTACAACGACTTGTTGTCGGCTCTGTTTGATGAAAATCAAAAATTTTTGATATTTCTATTTGATGGACGATAATTTGATCGTCTCCACTCATGTTTGACAAGCATGACTCATTTGCAGTGAAGATTTCAAGCTGAGAGGACATAGAAAAATGAAGCGAATTGAAATTGAATTGACACAGAAATATGAAGTGAATTGAAAGAAGTCTAAAACTTTAAAATAAATAAAATAAAATAAATAAAATAAAATAAATAAACAAAATCAAATTAATAAATAAAATTAAATAAATAAAATATAATAAATAAATAAAATCAAATAAACAAAATAAAATAAATAAAATCAAATAAATACATAAATAAAATAACAAAAACACATGCCAATAACATATAATCATCCGACGCTGCCATGATGACCGTTCGCTACTACCTCAAAATTAAACTGATGTTTGACGTGTTAATTTGAACGTTTGCGGGCAAAACACGATTGAACATCACTAACACAAATGCACTGTTTGACGCAATTATATAATCGTCTCCAGGGCACTTAAGCTCTTTGAGCAAATTTTGTTTTATCTCTTCGATCAAGTGAAAACGAGTTCCAATTCAGCGGCAACTTCAGTCGGGGAACAAGAAAAATCTGGTGAATACGGTGGTTGATCGATGATATTCATTACGTTTTTGGCTTTAATTCGAGCAAAGAACGCGTTTTATACCCAAAATATATACCAAAATTTTTCGAACGGACTCACGAGATGTGGAGCTCTCTTGCCATTTCTCTAACACTTGCCTGACAATTTTCGAGCACCATATCCTTCACCTTTTGAATATTTTCAACAATTGAAGACGTCGAAGATCATCCAGAACAAGGCATGTCTTCAACGATCGCTCGACCATCTTTTAAGGATTTGTACAACCCGTAGGCTTGTGTTTTCGATAAAAACTGAATTACCCTAACACTATGTTCGGACCGACCATGAAAACATGTTTTAGTGGGAAAAACTGGTTTTCGCCCTAAAACTTGTGTTTTCGTCCATGTAAAATCTGTCAAACGAAAACACATAGAGAACCAGTTTTCGCTGAAAACTACTTGAAAACTGACATTCCTTTCATTATAATCGGTGCCTGCTCTAATTTAATAGATTTTATTGGAAGACATATTTTGCCGGCCCTAAATTGTCACTTGATATTTGTTTACATTCCATATACAAATACAGCTTTCACTTGATATTGTCATATCAGGGAGATTATCTTGCTCTTGCAAAACCCTTGCACGGTGCACGAATTGCAGAATTTTCCTCTTAGTGCAACGGCACAACAACAGACACACGCAGAAAATTATTTGCAATGGCAGTAAAATATGTCAGGAGGCCTATTCTGTAACTCGATTCGAAAATCAATTTACTCGAATTCGGATTTTTTATATTCTGTAACTCGATTTTCGGATTTTCAAGCCAATTTTCGAATAAAATATTCGTTAGCTTTTGAGTTGTAAAAAGCAAAAACGAAAATTGTACGTATTTTTTCTGGCACAGGGTGGTACAACTTTCGCATAATGATAAAGTAGATCCGAATTTCGAATAGAATACATTTTCGAATCGAGTTACAGAATAGGCCCCCAGACCAAATCCATGTTTATTTTCGTGCAATGACATGTAAAAATATAATTGCAACCCTGTTTTAGCTGTCATTTTACATAAAGACATATGTATTTCGTCGTCAAAATGTTGAGGAAGGTAAGTTTTAAATAGATTTTATAATTTGTACTTAAATTATAAAGATTTGTTACAGTTTTTTTGTTAATGTATGCAGAAGGTGCGCTTATTCACAATAGTCAAGCAAAATATCATTCTCAATAAATTGACCGAATTAGCCATTCATATATCACTAGATTTGCAATGGCTGCTCTCTTAGCCTTGCATATTTCGGTATAGGATTTTTGCATTTTGTGTCATCGTGCAATTTTGCAAGAGCAAGAGGGCTTCTCCCCTATCACTCCACAAATTTCTTTTTTTTTGTATTTTTGCTTTTCAATATCAATAATCCCCGCATTGAATTGTGGCGAAACAAAATTAGTGCTCTTGGAGGGCCAATATTAAGGCATCCAAAACTTACCATTCTCGTTGCTCAAAATGCAAAAAAAAAAACAAATAAATTTGTGAGTTGTCAGCGAAAACTCATCGAAAACACATATTGTCAGTCCGAACGACTTATAAGCGAATCCGCAAATGAAATTAAAAAATTCAGACAAATTCTCTGTTCGATATTTTTATCCCTTGTAAAAATCGTAACGCACTATAGAGGTGTACCGACTTTATTTGGCATAGTAATTAAGGACAGTCCTATCCACTTAGCAAAATACAGGTTTTTGAAATATCATTTACCCGGGGAATTTGATTACAATTGCTGGGTGCTTTTTTCACAATTGTTTATGAATTTCCCACATAGGTTTTAAACATTTATTTAATCCTAACTACTGCATAAATAGTTTTGATTGCATGTAAACCAATAATGCGTACGGGTGTTACCTCACCCGTATTCTACAAGCGAACATATATATATAATTTTTCATATCCCTCCGGATAATATTTTCGAAGTCGCATGCCTTTTAGCTGTATATAAGCCCTTAACCGGTTCGTTTTCAGGAAGACGATATTATTCAAGATAAGCGGCGCTTTCTTTAAATAGTTCTATTAGTCCAAAAATTAAAAATTAAAAATAATATCCGCGTTCTATTTAAATATAACTGTTTTACAGATGATGTAGCAATTTTTTTAAAGATCTCGGGTTCTGAGGTTTTCAAATTACTAAAAGGGGGCAATTACTTTCTTCCCAAAACACTGACGCGTGCTAAAAATGTTGACCCTTTTTGGGAGTTCTTTCTTCCTGGTGTAGATGTTTCTTTACGAACGTACGTTTATTCTCAGAAAGCAATTTCCGCTTCCATTTGCATTGAAAGCTTGGTAAAAAAAAAAACATTTGTTGATGCCCCGTTCATTCTATGAAATTCTCTGTTTGCAAGTCTTACGTATGTACATAGCTCGCGCAATGTGCTTTTATTGTGTATTTCTTGATTTTAAATTTAATTTACAAATTTACGACTTTGGAACTCCACATTTCAAAGATCTTTACTGAAAGCCCCTAATTAGAACCCAAACTCTAGTGTAGTTTATTTCCTAATGTTCATAAATATATGAACATGAACGTCTTATTACAATAAGATTGAATTATATGTAGAACATTATATTTTTGACACAAATACATTAATACATAAAAATACACATGTAAGCAATAAATTAAATAAAATGTATATACAGTCCACTAAATGTAAAGTGCAATGGTAAGCAACAAAATTGTAATAAGAGACTTACTCATAAAAATGTGAAAATCATTCATATAAAAGAAAACTCAAATTAGAGTATACATAATACTAATATTACTATACAAAACATACATACTCCAAATATTAATGCACACAAGCAACAGATAAGAAAGTATCAAGCGTATGTACGTATGTGTATAAGTGCGTTAGATGCACTAATCTAAATAGCTGTAAAATATCAATGCGTTGGTATCTGAAGAATGCAATAAAAATAAAATACATACATATTTACACATGTGTATGTACACTAAGCATACACATATATACATATGTACCTAGTTAAGAGATTAGAATTAAGAAATGTATTGACGAAACAAATTTAAATAAAGAATTTCAGAGTCAAACGTGAACTCTCACAGTACGGATTAAAAAGTAGTGTTTTTCTGTACACCTAATGATAAACGGAATCCACCTTTTCGGTATTTAAAAAATATAAAATCTAAAAAAAGGCATTAAAATTAATTTTTATTTTACTCGGACTTTCTTTGTTCCTTTTATATAAGTAAAAACTAAACAATTTAACTTATTAAATACGCCTATTATGGTTTTCAACTGCATTCGGTTAATTCAACATCAGAACAAAGTGTAATGTAAAAATTGCCACAAACGCATAAAATAGCTACAGATTTCTTCTATCACCTATAGTTTTTTTGCTATGAGGATTTTTGTTAAAAAACAAACGACGATAGATATGTTATTCTTATTTTATTTTATTAACCAAAGAGTACCTTAAAATCTATATCGGCAAATAAACTGGCACTTTACTTGCCTTGGTACCGTTTCTCCATAGCAGAAATGTCTTGGTGGAACCGTTCCCTATGTTCGTTACTTACGGCCCCCAATATTTTTTTTTTTTTTTTTTGTAATTGAATGAAGTTCAGTCACAAGGTTTTTGTAATTGTCAGTTTTACCTTTCTAAGAAAATTTTTAACATTGATTAAGGATTTCCTCAAATGTTTTATCTTTCATTAGTTCTCTTATTTGCGAACCCACAAATATGCCCTCCTTAATTTTTGCTTCACTAACTGGAAATTTTTGTTTCAGATTCAAGAACCCTCTTTCATTTCTGTCCATTGCCTTAACAAAATTCTTCATTAAACCCAATTTAATATGCAAAGGTGGTAGTAATACCTTCTTGGGATCAACTAGAAGTTCAATGATAACGCTTTTTTTGTCCGGGATTGAGTGCCTGACGTACTGGCCACTGCTCGGAGTTGTCATGTAAATTTGCTGAATAGCCAGAAGCTACACCAAGTTAAATCAGGGGAATGCGGTTGTTGCGGCACGATATTAGATGAAATGTAGCGAAATTATCACGAATAGCCAATGCAGTATGAGATTTTTTTGTTCAATAAATTCAAACATCGTAAAAATCAAAGAATTCACTTTTAGAACCCAGAAAAAAATCGAAAAACACGCGAAGTATAAATCAATTCACCTTTAATTTGGTCACCATAGTATTATAAAATTTGAAGCCGCATGTTACAGAATATCTGTGGGTGAAAGAAAAATTATGTTTTCAGATTTGACTTCAGGGTATCAAACTGCATTTCATGTCACAAATTATGCGTCTACCAGTGTAATTAAACAGCTGAAAATTTTTAAACGAAAAATCAAAACAATTTTATTTAGTTAATGTTCACTTTTTAATAATGTTTTTTGCAGATTACGTTATTCTCGTTTAAATGAGGAATCATTTCATTTATTACTAAATGAGATGAAGGAACGTTACCACAAACTCTCCAATTCCTTGCTGCTGATAGTTATCAAGAATGCATGTTTAAGTTGATAACCAGTACATATTTTTATTTTCACTTTAGTAATCACCATGTACAAATGTACATATGTATAAATTGAACTAGTTTAAATGGAACAGTTATCATGCACATATGAAATGAAAATACCCGTTTACTTGTATGACACACTTGCATAATATACAACCTTATATATTAAGAAAATCTTTAACTTTATATAAACGATATTTTTCTTAAAGTTAAATGTTTATTTATTTCGGAGGTATTCACAATGACCAGATATTCACAATGCGCCAAATCTTGGAAAAGACCCTTGAAAAGGGAATCAACCCACACCACCTCTTCGTTGATTTCAAAGCAGCGTTTGACAGCATGAAAAGGAGCTCCTTTATCCTCGCCAAACTAATACGGCTGTGTAAACTGACGTTGAGCAACACCAAAAGCTCCGTCAGGGTCGGGAAAGACCTCTCTGAGCCGTTTGATACCAAACGAGGTTTCAGAGAAAGCGACTCCCTATCGTGCGACTTCTTCAATCTGCTACTGCAAAAAAAATCTTTTTTAAGAGTGTACAGCTGCTGGCGTATGCCGATGATATTGATATCATCAGCCTCAACACCCGCGTCGTTAGTTCTGCTTTCTCCAGACTGAATAAAGAAGCAAAGCAAATGGATCTGGCTGTGAACGAGGGCAAGACGAGCGATGCGTTAACCGAGGGCTGCGCAAAATGTTAAACGACCGCGCGCCACTTACTTTCACCGATGAGGAGGTTCAGAATGTCATCAACAAATCGAAAACTTCCAAATCCATTGGCCCTAATGGAATCAACATGCTTATGCTAAACAATCTATACTCGACGGGAGTAAGCTACCTTATCAAGGTTTTCAATCTGACCACTTTTCAAATACCCGATATGTGGAAAGTCGGAAGAGTGTTCCCACTACTGAAACTTGGGAAACCCGCCAACAAAGGGAAGTCCTATCGTCCGATAACTCTCCTCTGCCCAGTAGTGAAGACACTTGAGGCCTTGCTACTCCCGACCTACACTCACCACCTGAGCCTATCCAACCACCAGCATGGATTAAGAAAAGTGCACAGCACCACCACAGTACTTAGCGTCATAAACGCTCAGATAGTTCGTGGCCTCAACCAGAAACCAACCTGTGAAAGAACGATTCTCGTAGCTTTGGACTTGTCAAAAGCTTTTGACACTGTTAATCACAGAACGCTACTGCAGGATATCGAAAAAACTACGCGCCCTCCAGGACTGAAGAGGTGGACCATGAACTACCTGAGTGGTCGACAATCATCCGTACTATTTCGATGTGAAACATCTAAACTGAGAAGAATTAATCAGCGGGTTCCACAGGGTGATGTCCTCTCCCCGTTACTGTTTAACTTCTACATCTCGAAATTCCCACAGCCACAGGGGGTTTCCATAACCTCGTACGCAGATGATTGCACGATATTGACGTCGGGCAATGGAATCGATGGCATGTGTTCGAAAGTAAACAACTACCTCTCCGACCTTTCTCGTTTCCTCACTGCACGGAACCTCACACTTTCCCCCACCAAATCCACAGCAACCACTTTTACGAACTGGACGAAGGAGTATAGACTTGAACTTAATATTGCAGTCGATGGCGTCAAAATTCCGACTGTCAATAATCCTAAGATTTTAGGTGTAACTTTTGATAGTCTATGCTCCTTCACTCCCCATACGATCGCGACAAAATCCTCAAGTCGCTAGCCGGCAGCGCATGCGGAAAAGACAAAGAAACGTTGTTGGCAATGTACAAGGCAATCGGCCGGCCAATCCTCAATTACGCAGCACCAAAATGGTCGCCTGGATGCAGAGGTACGCAGATGAGAAAACTCCAGACTTGTTAGAATACTGCACTCCCGACTACGACGGGACGAGGATGGAGTCATGTGTAGAAGTTCACGCAAGTGAGGAAAGTTCTCTGATCGCCATTTACTTATGAGTGGCCAGAAACGATTCTTTTACACATGGCTCAAGCAGCTCACAACTTCCGGTCTTTGACTAAGTATCCTCTGGGTAGCCTAAGACCATCCGTTCGAAGGCGAGCTAAAGTGAGAAGGCAAAACATCCACTACATAAGGTTGTACGCTGGGTTTGGGACCCGCCACGTAAAAAATCACCCCCAATGAAAAAGCAGAATAAGCCTCGGATGAGAAACCCCCTTTCGATGACGACCATGGTAAACGAAATAAGGACTATGATATCAGGGCATGCACCTGGAATGTCCGGACTCTTAATTGGGAAGGTGCCGCTGCCCAGCTGGTTGATGTCGTGGTGGGAGAGAGACTCCGTCGCCGAGTACTATCATTCACTCCGGTGAATGAACGTCTAGCCACAATCCGCATCAAAGCGAGGTTCTTCAACATATCGCTGATTTGCGCCCACGCACACTGGTCGATTTCATAGGCCAAAAATAAAAAAAATAAAAGTTTGAAATTTACCACTTTTTGTATCAAAGCTATTTCTTAACACACCAATAAAACTAACGGTAAATACATTTTTTCTCTATCCCATTCGTAGGGGCTACGAAAAGCGAGAGAAGTGAGACAATAAAAACACGCGGAATGTACAGTGAAAATAGCTTAAAAATTATCTCTTATAATAAATTAAATTGCTATATAAAATCGTGTTTAATTCACATAAATCGAAATGATAATTGATAAGGAAAGTATATGTTATATAAAAAAATGTTTTTTATGTAAAAGCATGTTGTTTAACTATTTTAAAACAATTGTTTTATAAGTGCCCTTTTGAGTGGTATGTTTTTCTTCATTGGTTTCTTTAACGGCAGTTAATGATACAGCTGAAAGAGCTGTAAAACTTATGCAATATTTTCATGGTTTGATCACTGCAAAAGAAAAGCAAACGCAATTTTTGCTATGCTGTATTCAAGAGCATAGATTTTTTATCCAGACTATAAAAAAAGACCCTCAAAAAAAAAATAGCCTGCCTGATATATTTTTTTATATTATTTTAATAAATAAGTTTCTTTATACATAGATCAAAGTTATACAAAAAGTTGTGATCCCTGTCTCGCCCTCAAATGCATCAAGTTTGTTTATATCAGTTAATGTTTTCTAAGTCTATGCTTTTGATTTCAGCTGCAACTTTTTGCAATTTTCTTTGTTATTCATGTTATTCTACCAGGCATGCGATATAATTTTTTTGTATTTATGTGCATGTATTTTCGTGCATATTTTAATGTTTTTTATGTTTTTTTTTCATCATACATATATGTACATATTTGAGCTTTGGTTTTCATTTTATCATTTTCTCTCTTTTATCAAATGTTTGTTTTATACGTACTTTTATTTAGGCACATCATATGGGTGTACACTTTCACGCCTATATACATATAATATTTTATTTTTGAATTTCGGTGTTTAGAAAATTTGTGAAGTAATATCACTTATCACCGAAGCAAATTTAATAAAGCTTCAGTATCTACTTATTAGAAGCTTCGTTAGCAAGAAACTTGATATTAACTTTTTACCCTGCTGTGATGACATTTTAAAGGAAAAACAGTTATCCTGAGCAAATAAAGGTCTCAGAATCTGATGTTGAAGTTGAGATAAAAAAATATTGAGCCACATTGCGTCACAAATGTGATTAATGAACGGAATAAGTTCTCTAATTACCTATTATCAATAGGAATATGTGGCTTTGTTGGCAATTCTCGGAGCGAATATAACCAGAAATTTTAAAATAATAATTTGTAAGATAATAATTTATTTGTCACGACCTATATAAGTTCCTCTACAACTAATAATAAAATCGCAAAATGATGAAGAGTACAAACAAATTTTGAAAAGCTGCAGACCTTCGTCGATCCGCTATTGCCGTCCTGTTCGAATTAAATTTGAAAAGGAATCAAATTGCGCTAGATCCTGCAAAGGAATTAACTTCAAAATATTCCTGGTATTATCTTCCCTCGTCAGTCCGTAAAATTTTACTTCACGCTCCCTATGTTATTCAATATGCACCAGTTTCAATTGGAGAGTTCTCATAACAGCTGAGAGCTGACTCAAGCAATAAGGCCGTTAAGATGTATCGACTCCATCATATACGAAAGAACTAACGGATCAAATACAAATCAGGACTTGCTAAAACCGAATGCTTTTGAGCTTAGATCCTTTCATCACCAGTCAAAGAAACTATCATGCAAAAGTAAATAAATTTTATTAAAATCAGTTTTGGATTTAGTTGACTAAGATTCAAAAAATTCCTTTTTTCGTTTATTAACTTTTTTAATTTAATATTATTAATTAAAATTTGTTACCACCGGGGGGTGTCGAAGTGGGAAAAGGGAGAGAGAGATTTTAAAAAGCTTTGGCAAACGTTTTATCTTTATTTAGGCAATGGAAGTATTTTTGGCCGCTGATTCCACACAAGACCGACCACTGTGCCACGCCCCGAAGGAAGAGAAGGACGATGTGACCAAAGATGCCTTCTATGAGCGCTTGGAACGCGCTTATGAGAGCTGCCCCCGCCACGATGTCAAAATCGTGCTTGGCGACTTTAACGCCAGGGTGGGCAAAGAAGGTATATTTGGCACTACGGTCGGTAAATTCAGCCTCCACGACGAAACATCCCCAAATGGGTTGAGGCTGATTGACTTCGCCGGGGCCCCAAATATGGTTATCTGTGATACTAGATTCCAGCACAAGAAGATACATCAAGCTACCTGGCAGTCTCCGGATCGAAAAGCCCCCAACCAGATCGATCATGTTGTGATAGACGGAAGACACGTCACCAGTGTTCTAGACGTGCGTACACTCCGAGGTCCTAACATCGCCTCGGATCACTATCTTGTTGCAGCTAAGATTCGCACCCGCCTCTGTGCAGCAAAAAACGCACGCCAACAAATACAAGGAAGGTTCGACGTCGAGAAGCTGCAATCGCAACAGACAGCCGAACGATTTTCTACTCGGCTTGCACTCCTGCTCCCTGTGAGCACTCGTCAACAACTCGGTATAAGGGAACTGTGGGACGGCATTTCAAACTCCTTACGTACAGCTGCAACCGAAACCATTGGTTTTCGGAAAGTGCAAAAGAACAGCTGGTACGACGAGGAGTGCCGTGTCGCAGCGGAGAGAAAACAGACTGCCTACCTCGCAACGTTACGATCGACCACAACCCGGGATGAGATAGATACCGAGAGCTGAAGAGGGAAGCGAGGCGCATTTGCAGACAGAAGAAGAAAGAGGCCGAAATGCGTGAGTACGACGAGCTTGATAAACTGGCCGACAGGGGTAATGCTCGAAAATTCTACGAAAAAATTTCGGCGGCTTCTGTAGGTTTCAAGACCGGAGCATACTCTTGTAGAACCCCCAAAGGTGATCTAGTCACCGATGCACAGAGCATACTTAGATTATGAAGGGAGCACTTCTCCAGCCTGCTGAATGGCAGTGAAGGCACAACACCAGGAGAAGGAGAACCCGATTCCCCAATCGATGACGATGGAGCAGACGTTCCATTACCCGACCATGAAGAAGTTCGAATAGCAATTGCACGCCTGAAGAACAACAAAGCGGCAGGGGCCGACGGATTGCCGGCCGAGCTATTCAAACACGGCGGCGAAGAACTGATAAGGAGCATGCATCAGCTTCTTTGTAAAATATGGTCGGACGAAAGCATGCCCAACGATTGGAATTTAAGTGTGCTATACCCAATCCATAAAAGAGGAGACCCCACAATCTGGGCAAACTACCGTGGGATTAGCCTCCTCAACATCGCATATAAGGTTCTACCGAGCGTATTGTGTGAAAGATTAAAGCCCACCGTCAACAAACTGATTGGACCTTATCAGTGTGGCTTCAGACCTGGCAAATCAACAACCGACCACATATTCACCATGCGCCAAATCTTGGAAAGCACCCGTGAAAGGAGAATCGACACACACCACCTCTTCGTCGATTTCAAAGCAGCTTCCGACAGCACGAAAAGGAGCTGCCTCTATGCCGCGATGTCTGAATTTGGTATCCCCGCAAAACTAATACGGCTGTGTAAACTGACGTTGAGCAACACGAAAAGCTCCGTCAGGATCGGGAAGGACCTCTCCGAGCCGTTCGATATCAAACGAGGTTTCAGACAAGGCGACTCTCTAACGTGCGACTTCTTCAACCTGCTTCTGGAGAAAATAGTTCGAGCTGCAGAACTAAATAGAGATGGTACCATCTTCTATAAGAGTGTACAGCTGCTGGCGTATGCCGCTGATATTGATATCATCGGCCTCAACACCCGCGCCGTTAGTTCTGCTTTCTCCAGGCTGGACAAGGAAGCACAGAAAATGGGTCTGGCAGTGAACGAGAGCAAGACGAAATATCTCCTGTCATCAAACAAACAGTCGTCGCACTCGCGACTTGGCTCTCACGTCACTGTTGACAGTCATAACTTTGAAGTTGTAGATAATTTCGTCTATTTAGGAACCAGTATTAACACCACCAACAATGTCAGCCAAGAAATCCAACGCAGGGTTGCTCTTGCCAACAGGTGCTACTTCGGACTGAGTAGGCAATTGAAAAGTAAAGTCCTTTCTCGACGAACAAAAGCCAAACTCTATAAGTCACTCATAATTCCCGTCCTGCTAAATGATGCAGAGGCTTGGACGATGACAGCAACCGATGAATCGACGTTCTTCTTCTTAAAGTGTTCATAAAGTAATATATTTTGTTAAACTGATTGTTTTGTTTCGGAATCGGATCGGAATCAAGTTCTTGTATGGAAAACTTTCACATGTGACAATGTATCTTCACCAAATTTGGTACAGATTATTTTCTAAGGCAACAATGTAATCTCCGAAGAAATTGTTCAGATCGGTTATCTATAGCATATAACTAACATACAAACTGAACGATCGGAATCAAGTTCTTGTATGGAAAACTTTCACATTTGACAATGTATCTTCACCAAATTTGGTAAAGATGATTTTCTAAAGTAACAATGTAATCTCCGAAAAAATTGTTCAGATCGGGTAACTATAGCATATAGCGGCCATACAAACTGAACGATCGGAAAAAAGTTCTTGTATGGAAAACTTTTGCATTTGACAAAAAATATTCACGAAATTTGGTATAGATTATTACCTAAGGCAACAATGTAATCTCCGAAGAAATTATTCAGATCGGTTAACTATAGCATATAGATACCATACAAACTGAACGATCGGAATCAAGTTCTTGTATAGAAAACTTTCACATTTGACAATGTATTTTCACCCAATTTGGTACAGATTATTTTCTAAGGCAACAATTAAATCTCCGAAGAAATTGTTGAGATCGGACCACTATAACATATAGCTGCCATATAAACTGAACGATCGGAATCAAGTTCTTGTATGGAAAACTTTCACTTTTGACAATGTATTTTCACCAAATTTGGTATAGATTACTACCTAAGGCAACATTGTAATCTCCGAAGAAATTGTTCAGATCGGTTAACTATTGCATATAGCTTCCATACAAACTGAACACAAAGTTACTAAAAGAAATGCACTTGTGAAGGGTATATTAGCTTCGGTGCAACCGAAGTTAACGTTTTTTCTTGTTTTGTCTTTTATTTTATATTTATGAATATGTCTGCCTTTGCTTACTTGTTGTATGTAGTCGTACTTATTGCTTTATTAAGCATGAGGTGTCCGGCCGAAATTTTTCCAAAAGTAAATGGTTGCGTTATTTTTTGTGTGTTTGAACCAGTGGCGTAGCCACAACTTGGGGCGCCTGGGGCCAAGGATGTTCTGCCGCCCCCCCTTTATCTACTTACCTACAAGTTTTATGAGGTGGTGAATTTTTTCAAAATATCTTCGATATTAAGTATATAAAATTTAGGAACTAGAAGCCACACAAATTCTGTACATAGTTCCAAAATTCTCACAATACGGTTTTTGAGCAAATTGGTAGTAAATTTACAAGACATCTTATTAAAAGCCATAGAAAAACCCCATTTTCGCCTAAATCTTGTACACTTTTGACACAATTTGCAGAAAATTTTGCCCGAATTGGAAAATTTGGAGAAATAAACGTATTTGTTACATTCAAAGCATAGGGTAATTGTGAGAGTGACACGTCGCTAGACAAAGCTATAAAAGTGCATCTTTAAGTTCTATCACTATTTTTAAGAAAGATATAAGACAAATTCAAAGACTGAAGAGTATTCGAGAAAAAAGTTATTTTTCATTGTTATTCAGATTATTAAATTGTGAGTGTACAACTCTTTATCTTTTATAATAAATTTTGTAAAAAAAATTCTTGAAGTATTTTTCTGAATATTAAAAAAACAGCGAAGATCGTTTTGCCGCCCCCAAGACGTTGCGCCCGGGGCGACAGTCGAAGTGTACGGTTGTGACAATTTAAAATTAAAAGCGAAATATATTTACATAGATTTTCAAAAAGTCTGTGTGTCGTATAGTATATTTGATTAAAATATAAAAACACGTAATTAAACAAATATTGATACAATTTCCAGCAAAATACAGCTATGGAATTGCTTAGAGACGAATGTTGCCAATAATAATGTGTCGGGCGTCGACCGTTCATAAGATGCAAGGTTATACAGTAGATCATGCAGTAATTTATCTGGGCTCTTGGCTGTTTGCTGCTGGACAAGCTTATGTAGCACTTAGTCGTTGTAGATCTTTAGACGGTATTCGAATTGAAGAACTTGACTATTCAAAGTTGACAGGTAAAACCCCATGTAACAGTGAAGCTTTAGAAGAAATGATTCGATTAAGAAGTAATAATTCGTAAAGTCGTCAATAGAACTTGGTCGCACATAATATAACAATTAGTCAATGAAAGGTTACGAGTAGATATTAAATGCTGCCTAATTATCGATTTACTTAACCAATACTACATGCCATAGTTCATATTTTAACAAATTTGGGGTTTCTCACATCAAACTAAGAAATTAAAAATAAATACAGTTTAAAAAAACTAAAAAATACGCTTTTACAACATATCAAACTGAAAAGTGAAAAATAATACTTTTTATAAACTAACAATAATAATGAAGGAAAAATTCCTGCATTATTGTGAGAAAAGCGTGGGGTGCTTTGTGACATACTTTCCATATAACGAGCAATCCACGCTATTTTCACAGTAATGCAGGAATTTTTTCTTCATTATTATTGTTAGTTTATACAAAGAATTATTTTACGCTTTTTTACTAATGATATGCTTTAAAAGCGTGTTTTTTAGTTTTTTTAAACTATATTTATTTACACTGTTAATTTTGTTTCGGTTGACACGCACACTGTTTTTGTCACCACACTTTTGTTCCGCTTTTTATTTTTCTCAGATTTCAAATTTATTTACATTCCGATTTCAGTTGAGAAATTTTAAACCTTGTATTTTTTTAATATTGATATTTCATATTTCTTATAAAAATAGTATAAAGCGAATGTTTAAATGAGAACGACTATCATCCAATCCCTTTTTTATGTGTGGTGGTGAACAGACTCGATGCAAAGGTGTGGTATGTTGTTCCGTGTGGTGAAGTATGAGTGTGGTGTCATTTAATGAAGTGTATTGTGCAGTGTTTTTTTAGGGTACGCTAGCTTTCCTGGTTAGAGTGGGAAGGCTTAACTCATTTAAACACACACTAAGCACAATTTAGCCGATAAAGCCACGTGAGCAAATGATTGCACCAATTTTAATCCAACCGCATGTTGGTCACGGGGACCCCCGTTCTTATGCCAGGACGAGCAAGCTTGGCCTTTAAAGCTTCCAAGCTTTAAAAGTCTCTGGAAAAGATGAACCTGATGAAGAGCTTCGGTCCAAATTTTAACAATGTTGCCATTGCTCAATACGCATATATAGTTTTGTACACATCTAAGTTTTAGATTACAATTTTTCATAATATAAAATAAACTGAAATCAAAATATTAAAAATAGTGAAAAGTTTCAAGCGTTTTTGAAACACGGTAAATAGTTAGGGATGCGCAATTTTAAATCACCCCAATTACCTGTCGCGAAAAACACTTATAAATTGTTCCGGTAACGAAAAAGCGTGCGTTCGGTTGAACGGTTCGAATACAATACCAGTTCTTTATTTCTTAATCGAATTGCTAATCCCAAATCTTAAAACTAACGGCTTAAACTAGTGGTAACATATATATGTATTAATAAGGGTTAAGTATAATCATCTTCAACTTTTCGTTCAATATTGTAACAGATTATGGTAAGTATTAACGTAAGTAGTAGATTGGTATTACGAATGCCTTATCAAGGTTAGTATTTTATAATAGATTTTCTTAATTTAATTTTTAACAATTCACTAGTTTATAATTTTTGTAATTCAATATTTTACAATTCATTTATTATTTTTATTTTAGGTATAAATTTGTAGATATGTCGCTTGACGCAACACCGGCCACCTTGAAGCAAGGCCAGTTTGTGGATGGGACGCTTAATTGTGCCCGCCTTAGTCGCCACGTCTGTGACTCGCACCTTGCCCTCTTGCCCCTCGATGGTGGCGACGACGCGTCCGAGTACCCACTGCAGGGAGCACCCTATCAGCAGATGCGCTGGGGTTAGTGCCTCGCCGTCGTTGGGGTCATGGCTCAACGGTGTTAGCGGCCGAGAATTGAGGATGGCCTCCACTTCTGCCAGTAGGGTTGACAGTTCCTCTGCGGTCAGAAGCGCGTTGCCGATTACGCGAACGACGTGATGCTTGGCGGACTTCACCGCGGCTTCCCATAACCCGCCGAAGTGTGGCGCCCGCGGTGGTATAAAGATGAAGCTGCACCCTTCGTCTGCTGCAAATCTCTTCAGGTCTGGACCCATTGCTAGAAACGCCTCTTTCAGCTCGCGCAGCTTGCGATCGGCGCCGACGAACTTGGTTGCGTTGTCGCTGAACATCTTCTGGGGCATTCCTCGGCGACCAATGAACCTTTTTAAGGCGAAAATAAATGAATTAGTTGACAGGTCTGAAACTAATTCTAAATGAACTGCTCTGGAAGTAAAGCAAACGAAAACTGCAGTATATGTTTTTACGGGTGGTCGGCCGCGTATTTTTAACGTTGTGTATATCGGACCACAAAAATCTACGAAACATATAAGAAAGGGCCGTAGTGCTCGAAGTCTTTCGACTGGCAAATTTCCCATTATTTGGTTTTGCAACTTCGGCTTGTAATGAAAACATTGTATACAGTTTCTTACGGTTCTACTGCAAGCTTCTCGGGCATTAATTAGCCATATGCGTTCTCGAAGAAGCGCAACCAACGCTTTAGCCCCAGCGTGGTGATTTCGAATGTGCAGGAACCGTAAATACGTTATAACGAAGTGTGAACTTTTATTTAATAAAAGCGGAAATTTGGCATCGTATGGGAGAGGTGCATTTAATAGGCGACCTTCTACTCGGATTATTTTGAACGACAGCGACATATCCGAGTACTCATGCAAAAACGGGTTGAGTTTTTGCAAGTTTGCGGGTAGGGTGGTGGTGCACCTGTGCAATTTTTAGAAAGCTCAAGTTTAGCTCTTCTGAAGTCAGATGTTGGCCCCTGGAGGATTTTGGTGGTCGCCTGATCCATCGTAATATAGATGCGACCACACGTAGCAATTTTTTATGAGAAGAGAATTTTTCAATGAGGTCCAATATTGATTTTTCTCAACAGTCGAAATTAATGTAAATGTAGTTTTCTTCTTCTCTAATGATTCGCCTTCTGGTGAGAGCTGGAAGTGGTTATTAATTGGCCATAATGCAGGGTCTTCTAGGAGGAACTGTGGACCGCCAACCCATATTGAATTATTCTATTCGTCCACGTTACAACCCCGAGACATTTGATCCGCAGGATTTTGTTTCGTTGTTTCCCATGACTCGCACTGCTTGTTGGTATGAGCTTCGTCCTTGAATTTGATGCTCCTTCCGCTGATAGCTGCTGGAATCTTCGATTTAGAGTGGCTTCACATTCTTTTCACAGTGGCAGCTTGTCATAATCCAGCTGTTCCTCCCAATTGGATCTGGTAGCTGAGTCGACCTTTGTCATCACTATGTGTATAATAATAGCGTTTGTTATATGTTTCTCATCGCCCAGCGATAGCAATGAGTCATACACCGCTGACACATCGTCAGCCATGGATCGCAATGAAGGAGCCGATGGCTTTGGGATGGTTGGCAGCTCAAAAAGTTTAGAT
Organism: Bactrocera tryoni; assembly: GCF_016617805.1. Classification (NCBI taxonomy): domain Eukaryota; kingdom Metazoa; phylum Arthropoda; class Insecta; order Diptera; family Tephritidae; genus Bactrocera; species Bactrocera tryoni. The sequence continues at coordinate 27,120,042 of NW_024395977.1, forward strand.
ATTGTATTGAAGAATATCAAACACTTATTATACCAAATTTTTTTTGAGACTTGCCAACGCTTTCGGGTATGTACTGTTCCCAAAGCCTCTCCAGATAGACAATTTACCAAATGGTTAAATTTTTCTATATCTGGGATGTTTGGATCATTATGAACCAAGCTCTCGAACAAACTCATAAAATTTTTGAATTCGGAATATTCTCCCTTGAATTTCGGCAAATTCATTTTAGGGAGCCTTGAGCTGTGAGAAGCTACAAAAGATGTTTCGGCAATTGACGTTCTATTTTTGGCTAAAATATTTTTAAACGAAAAAATAAATGTCGATTCCCAAATATACGAAAGCCAAACCAATAGCAATAAAGGCTGGCAACAAATATATTTGGAATCGGTCATGAAAACGAAAAAAAAGATAATATCGATTCCCAAGTATACGAAAGCCAAACCAATAAACGAGCAAAATGAACAATAGCACAAAAAAGTAATTTAATCGGAAAATGTCCGAACGAAAAGCGACAAAAATTGCAAAAAAACGACCGATAATAGCAAACGCGGATCGAAAAAAATTGCGAAAAACGAGATAATTTAATTTGCAATTAATAATTTTTTCACCTTTATTTCAAAATAAAGGGCTGCCGCAAAATCCCAAAATCCCTTATTCACGTTGAATTCGTACGTATATGTATGCACATATGTATATACACTAGATACAATACAATATAACAATTCAATATAATATAAAGTGAAAAGGGAGAGCCAAAAACTGAAAGTGCACTTGTTTTGATGTTTGCTTTTTTTTTTGTTTGCACTGCTTTCAGTAAATCGCACGCGTTACCTAGTGCGTCGGCTGTTTGCCGGCGCTTACACCCCTTTTGCAGAGAATGCAGCGGCAGCTCATTCCCACGACGGCAGCGGAGTTGATGGCAGCAGCGGTTTGATGGCAACAGCGACTAGATGGCAGAGCGATTTGATGGCAGCAGCGACGTTGTGGCAGCAGCGATTTGATGTTGTAAAATGTAAAGCTGGACACTTAGCGGACACCGGTTTCTATAGCGGCACTGGAAGCGGTAAGTATATAATAGTGCTACTTCACTTTTACGGCACAAGAAACGGTAGGTTTGTAGCAGGAGTTTTTAGCGGCACTTCACAGTTTCACAGTTTTAGCGTTTCTTTTTTAAATTAGCGGCACTTTAATAATTATTACTTTTTTCGCGGAACTTTCAAGCGAAACTGTTTGAAACGCTTTGATGGAATTTTTTTGTAAATCACTGTACCTACCGGTTTTCCAGTTTCCTTAAACTTATGTATTTTTTTTTGTCTTTATTACTTTTTTTATTCTTTTTAGAAATTTGGTAGCACAGGTAAGTAGAAATTTTTTCTTTGTTTTTAGCACACACTCTGTATCACGTATGTATTGTAGTTATGTATATAAATTTGTATGTATTTTTTATTTATTGTAGGTAATTTTATAATTTCTTCTGTTTAGTTTTCAACGATTTGCTGCTGCACACATGTATCACTTCACTCACTGTATATAGGGATCACTCCACTTTTAAAGTAACACCTTAGTATATGTATGTATGTATGTACGTAAGTATCACTTTTTTTTATATGTATGTATATGCCTTGCTTTTTCGGCTTTTTTTCTTTTTTATTTTAAGTGTTTAAGGTGTTTTAGGGTTATATTTGTTTTATATATTTTTTCACTAATTTCACTGTCGAGCCGAAAATCGAAAGCCGGAACAGGTAATTGGTTCGAAAGAATTATTAAATCGCTATTAATTGTATTACAGTTTTAAAACAATTTTTTTTTTTTTTTTTAATTTTTAATTACGCACTTAGTCCCTGCTCGGGCGCCATGAAAAGTTTCAAGCGTTTTTGAAACACGATAAATAGTTAGGGATGCACAATTTTAATTCACCCCAATTACCTGTCGCGAAAAATACTTATAAATTGTTCCGGTAACGAAAAAGCGTGCGTTCGGTTCAACAGTTCGAATACAATACCAGTTCTTTATTTCTTAATCTAATTGCTAAGCCTAAATCTGAAAACTAACGGCTTAGACTAGTGGTAACATAATTATGTATTAATAAGGGGTAAGTATAATCATCTTCAACTTTTCGTTCAATATTGTAACAGATTATGGTAAGTATTAACGTAAGTAGTAGATTGGTATTACGAATGCCTTATCAAGGTAAGTATTTTATAATAGATTTTCTTAATTTAATTTTTAACAATTCAATAGTTTATAATTTTTATAATTCAATATTTCACAATTTATTTATTATTTTTATTTTAGGTATAAATTTGTAGATATGTCGCTTGACGCAACAAATAGTTTATATATCTATTCTTCTATATAAATAAAAATGAATTGTTGTTCGTTAGTCTGATTAAAACTCGAGAACGGCTGGGACGATTGAGCTGACTTTGGTTTTAAAATGTTTGTCGTAGTCCAGGGTAGGTCTAAACGGTGAGCAAATAAGGAAAAATTACGAGTAAGATAGAGTAAAACGACAATTCCATTTTCCCATATAAAAGTTGACCACTTACTTTCTGTCAAACATTTGACGGTATTTGTACTCTCAGTTCCACTCGAATTGAAGAACGCATTAAAACAAGACTTTTGAATCGACAACATTATATCAACTTTGCTCATAACATCGTGTATTTAAATTTCAATTTCAAATTTCAAAATATATAAATATAATTAATGTGTTGACAAGTTTGATGGTGCCAACCTTACAGTGTTACCAACTCTCAAAAATACTTTTACTATAATAACGGGGCATCTCTGCCCTGCGCAGACTCCACATTGCTCATTGCTTACTAGATATAGAATACTACATAGTTTGCCATATATCGTAAGCTAGAAGCTGTCTCTTCAGCAGTATACCAGCGCAGTTTTCACTTACATGAAAATTTCGAAGAGGCAACATATCCCATTTCCACATATGCCGACGGCATTTTAATTTTGGTAACATGAAAATTAGAAGAGCGAGTTAAGACGGTTGTGTTATATTATAAAAATAAAGTACAATTTGAAAATAACATTTAATATTTAGTATAATATTGTTAATTTATAGAAATATTATGCAAATTGGGTTGGAAAGTCTTAAATTTAATAAACTTATACAAGCATAAATCAAAATATCATTTCTCATTTTAAATTTATTATTTTAATTGGTATATAAAAGTTGTGCCACAATTATTATATAGTAGTCCAAAAATATAAATTCTTATTTTTCCCAGAAATACATTTGTAAAAAAAGGATCGTTATCCTTTGTTATTATCTTATTTTTTCCAAAAATACATTTGTAAACAAAAGGATATTTATCCTTTTTTTATGTTCCACACAAAGATTTAAGGAGTTCAAGAGCTCAAAACGTGCCCTACATCAGCTACCTACCTGACGGCATTTCGCAAATGATAAAATAAATTTTCAAGAGCTCAAAGCATACGCTACATCATCTCGAACCTACCTACCCTACGCTTTTGCGCAAATGATTATATCATGATAGCAAATGCCCACATACAGATTTGGCAATGGCAATAACAGTTAGTATTCTATAAATTCTATCCTGTCGAGATGCCCTGTAATAAGTGTATCCGAACGATCCATTGTTTTGTCATCTCATGTAAAAAGCACGTGTATTTGAACGTTACATTGTTTTGTCCATAAATTTAGAGACTTTTTGCTGCGCTCCTACTTTAACATCCTTGGTTTTGTCATCTCATGTTAAAAAAAAGAAACATTTAATTGGAGAAATATTGAAATACTGCTAAAAGTGATTTTCTTCTCGCTGCTTACAATGCCGAGGAAAAGAAAACGACCTGATATAGGTCGTCGAATTCGCGTAAATGTGCAACGAGCTACTTTACGCTCCAACCGCACTAATGACCAGCGAGATGCTGATAATGATAACAGTCGTACAAGTATGGGAGAATTACGTTCAAGAGTAAATAACTATCAAGTGGATAGGGGGAGAATGGAACGAGTTCGTGCACATCGATCACAACAGCAGCGAACACGGGATAACGAATTTAATCGATTCCGCAGACGCAATGCTCCTGTAAACCTCGAACGAGAAGCATTTTTCTACGATCCGGAATTTGATTATAGTGCCGATAGATTGGAGAAATGTCAATCATTTGTCAACATTGTAAAGCATTAAAGTACAGTAGTGAACCTGCAGGATTATGTTGTGCTGGTGGCAATGTACAATTGCCTCAATTGGTTCCACCACCTGAACCGTTACACTCATTAGTTAATGGGATGGAAAGTGAGTCTAAACACTTCTTGGCTAACATCCAAAAATATAATAATTGCTCCCAAATGACATCGTTTGGTGCAACGTATTTAGTACAAGACGGGTTCATGCCTACTTTCAAGGTAGTATACCATAATTGTTTTAGTGAAATTCTAATTTGTATTTGTATCACAATTAATTTAACCAGCTCTTAAACAATTACAGATACAAGAACAAATTCATCACCTACTGGGGGCAATGCTGCCAGTAGCAGATGCAGATCATAAATTTTTGCAAATTTATTTTATGGGCAATCAAGATGTGGAAGTTGATACACGTTGTGGTCATAATCCAACCGTCAAGCGAATCATTGTCCAACAACTGCAAACATTTCTTCACGAGAATAATGAATTAGTGAAAATGTTCAAAATGGCACTGAATCGGATGCCATCAGACAGCCATAATATTGTAATAAGAGCCGACAAAACACCTGCTGGAGAGCATGCAAGGAGGTTTAATTCACTGACAATAGATGAAGTGGCTATTGTCGTTGTTGGAGAGAATTTGCAATTAAGAGATATTGTACTTCATCGCCGGAACAAAGAATTGAAACGTGTATATGAAACGCATAGAGCTTATGATGCTTTAGAATACCCATTAATTTTCTGGCAGGGAGAAGATGGGTACCATTTTAATATCAAAATGGTTAATCCAACAACAGGTAATTAGATTATACAAAATAAAATATTTTATATGTTCAATATATAAATGTATTTTTTTATCATATGTACTTCCAGGTGCTGATACACACAAAAAAGTCAGTGCCATGAATTATTATGCATACAGACTCATGATCCGTTAAGGTGAAGTAAATCACATTTTGATGTGTCAACGGCTCTTTCATCAGTATGCAGTGGACATGTACGTCAAAATTGAGACTGAAAGAATGACATACATCCGTCTTAACCAACAGCAGCTTCGATCTGAAGAGTACATTCATCTTCGCGATGCAATCAATGCTGACGGCAATGTAAATAATGTAGGAAGAATGAGAATTTTACCGGCCACTTACATCGGAAGCCCGCGCCACATGCACGAGTACGCTCAAGATGCGATGTCTTATGTTCGAAAGTATGGCCGTCCAGACCTATTTATTACATTCACCTGTAACCCACAATGGATTGAAATAAAAAAAAAACTGCTACACAACCAAACACCACTTGATAGGCATGACATCACAGCCAGAGTTTACAAGCAAAAATTAAAATCTTTAATGAATTTCATTACAAAGCATCGTGTGTATGGCCAAGTACGTTGCTGGATGTACTCTGTTGAGTGGCAAAAGCGTGGTTTGCCACATGCTCATATATTAGTCTGGTTGGTTGACAAAATAAGGCCAGAAGAAATTGATTCCATTATTTCAGCCGAAATTCCTGATGAGACGGTTGACCCAAAATTGCATACGATAGTAACTAAACACATGATACATGGACCTTGCGGAGTTTTCAACAACAGCTCACCCTGTATGATCGACGGCAAGTGCTCCAAACGGTACCCGAGTAACTTGCTTGCTGAAACCATCTCGGGAATCGATGGTTACCCATTGTATCGTCGGCGATCAGTTGAAGACGGTGGACGATCTGTAGATGTCAAGATAAAAGGACAAGATTTTCATGTAGACAATCGTTGGATTGTGTCGTTCTCGCCCATATTGTCCAAAACTTTTGAAGCTCACATCAACGTGTAACTCTGTGAAATCCATAAAGTACATACGTAAATATGTTAACAAAGGTAGCGACATGGCCATGTTCGCAGTAACAAACGCAAATGATGAAGTGTCTCACTATCAGATGGGTCGCTATGTAAGCAGCAATGAGGCTATTTGACGCATATTTTCGTTTACAATTCATGAAAGACATCCCACTGTATTGCATTTGGCAGTTCATTTAGAAAATGGACAACGAGTGTATTTCAACCCAAACAACGCTGTGGATAGAGCGGCACGTCCACCTGTGACCACATTGACAGGTTTCTTCTCAATTTGTGCAACTGATCAATTTGCTCGCACTTTGCTGTATGCTGATATGCCGCGCTACTACACATGGAACGCATCATCAAAATCTTTTCAGCGTCGTAAACAAGGAACATCACTTGAAGGATATGAAAATGTATTTGCCACAGATGCTATAGGCCGTATATACACAGTACATCCTAATAACGATGAATGTTATTATTTCAGATTGTTATTGGTGAATGTTCCTGGTCCGACATCTTTTCAACAATTGCGAACAGTTGATGGACATCTGTGTGCGACTTACCGTGAGGCGTATCAATTATTACGGTTGCTTGAAAACGATTCGCATTGGGATGATACGCTCAAGGATTCCGTGATATCTTCATCGCCACATCAAATTCGCACACTGTTTGCGATTACAATATCGACATGTTTCCCCTCAAATCCGAATGATTTGTAGATGAAATATAGGGATGACATGTCTGAGGATGTGTTGCATCGCGTGCGTTGTGAAACTTTGAATCCTACATTGGAAATTACGGCAGAGATTTACAATGACACATTGATCATAATAGAAGATATGTGTTTGTTGATGGCAAATAAAGTATTGTCGTGTTTGGGCCCGACAGCACCCAATCGTGCTATGCAAGATGCATTAAACCATGAGTTGCAAAGAGAACTCCAGTACGATACTCAAGCTATGACCGAAGCAGTTCGCACAATTGTTCCGCAATTGAACGAAGAACAAAGGATTGCGTACGATCGTTTAACACAAGCTGTAAACAATGGATCTGGGGGGATTTACTTTCTTGATTCTCCTGGGGGTATTGGGAAAACGTTCCTAAATTCATTGCTATTAGCAAAGATCCGATCGCAAAATGAGGTAGCCCGAGCGTTGGCTTCATCTGGAATAGCAGCAACTTTATTAGAAGGCGGACGAACTGCACATTCAGCCTTAAAATTACCATTAAACATGCATATCAACGAAACGCCAGTTTGCAACATTGCCAAAAATAGCGCTATGGCGAAGACTCTCCAAGTATGCAAATTGATAATTTGGGACGAATGCACAATGCCCCACAAGAGGTCGCTGGAGGCACTAGATAGGACGTTAAAAGATTTACGTGATAACCAAAACATTTTTGGTGGAGCTATGATACTGTTGTCAGATTATTTTCGTCAGATTCTTCCAGTAATTCCTCGATCGACTGTTGCTGACGAAATAAACGCATGTCTAAAATCATCAAATTTGTGGCGGCACGTAAAGACACTACAATTAACTACTAACATGCGAGTGTTTTTGCAACAAGATCAAACTGTGACTGTGTTTTCGAAGCAGTTGCTGGATATTGGCAATGGTAAGGTCGCAGTTGACAGCTCGACCGGATTAATGACTTTTCCCACAGATTTCTGTCACTTCACAGAATCGAAAAAGCAGCTTATTCAGCGTGTTTTTCCGGACATTAAACAACAATATAATAACCACGATTGGCTAAGTGAACGAGCAATATTGGCAGCAAAAAACAAAGATGTCGATGATCTCAATGCTACCATTCACAATTTCCTTCCAGGAGAGTTGTTTACGTACAAATCAGTTGACACGGCCACAAACCAGGATGACGTAGTCAACTATCCTACAGAATTTTTAAATTCATTGGACTTGCTTGGACTACCACCATATGGAAATTAAAAGTAGGGTCAGTTGTCATCATGCTGCGTAATATTAATCAACCTCGACTTTGCAATGGAACGAGATTGGTTGTGAAGAAACTCATGAATAACATCATCGAAGCTAAAATAATCAAAGGAAAATACAAAGGAGAGGATGTCTTAATCCCACGAATACCTATGATTCCAACGGATTTGCCATTTGATTTTAAGAGGTTGCAATTTCCCGTGCGTCTGGCGTTTGCGATGACCATAAATAAACCGCAAGTCCAATCGTTGCAAGTTTGCGGAATAAACTTAGAGTTTCCCTGTTACGCACATGGACAATTATACGTTGCGTGTTCGCGTGTCGGAAAACCAACATCATTATTTATTTACGCACCGCAAAAAAAAACTAAAAATATTGTCTACCAGAAAGCACTATATTAATTAACTGTATATGATCATAACTGTGTTGTATTTAATTTAAGCAAAGATTTGTTTATCATGTTCACAGTCCAGAAACGAGCACATCCAAGAAAATTTTAAATTTTTGTATATGAAGTGTATAAATATAAATAAATGACTTAATATGTATATAATATGTGCATTTGGATCCTTAATGTCAACGTTTATTAGTAACTCTTTATTTCCATCAACTTGGCTCCATCTACTTGGGAACCACTTGGCTCGCCAGGACATGATAATATGGTGGAAGTACTAGGCGACTCGGACAAATCTGATTCGATCAGAACATTATCAATGTTGAGCTGCTGGCTGTCTTCAATAACATCAATATCTACCAGAACATTCTTGATGTTGGGCTTTTGGCTGTCTTCAATAACTTGAATTTCCTGTATGTCTTCGGCCGATAAATTTAATTCACAGAATGTCTCCTCAGATGATGAAGATGGCATTGTAGAAACGTGTTTTGGTTTAGATAGCAGCTTTTGCTTCAATATATTTTTTTGTACTTTTGCCCTGTTCACGCGTATTATTCGTTCTACATTCTTACCACACTTGGTACAAAATCTGAAGGTAACAGCGATTATGTTGTAGCATTCGTCGCATCTTAATAATAATTTAATACAATCTGGACAGTTATTATTATTTTTCTGCCGTTCCATCCACTTTTTACAAAACGGACAATGCATTTTAAGGAGTTGAGGGATATATAGCTTCACTATAACTATATTATAGTTGTTTGAATTCTTTATTTTCTCGATGACAGATGTAGTTCTTCTTCTTTTCCTAACCATGGCCATCGTCAAAAAAAAAAAACGACTGATGTAGTTTGATAGTTATAGTGTAAATATTTGTCAGAATTCACTCAAAAAAAATTGTCTATGGTAAAATGTCACTTGAAATGTTAACGTCTCTTTGCTGTGCATCTATACTATAATTCTTTAATATTCCTAAAAATCTGAAAGCAGCAAATTTCAATAAAATTAAAAAAGTATTGTGTCGTGTGTTTGTGACTTACTAAATATGCCTCCAATAATTAGGCCGTGCGAAGTTCGCCGGGACAGCTAGTTTATAAATAATAGCATTCGACTCTGATTTCGAGTTAGTTTAGGAAAGATTTCAAACATATTGAAGACAATTTTTATAATTACTACAGTATATTGAAACTGACAACCCTGCGTTGTGAGAGAGCAATCAATTAACTCGTTTCTACGGGAAAAATTCAAATCGTGGGAAATTCTACGGTATCCTACGGTAAAGCGGGCGGTAGAAGCGGTGTTGGCTGCGGGCTGCGTGTTTACGTTGTTCGCTGTTTCTGCTACATTTGGAAGCATTCCTATTAAAGTTTTTAATAAGTTCCGAATTATAAGGAGAAACACTCAGTAATTAAGAGATTTCGTGTTTTATACTTATGATTTCCCTTATAGAAATAAAGCTAAATTAATTCGAAATAATAAAATAACTTGATTTCTTAGCTTACATTTCAAATCTGTGAGCGACTATCTTCTTGTTTTGTTTCGGATAGAAAAACCCATAAAATTGGTTTCCAAGACACCCAAAACCGATACAAATTCGGTTTCGAATATTAAACCAATTATATCTGAATTCATGACACCTACTACTTTTTTTGGTCGGTTTCAATTCTGATTCCGACAACTATCAGATTCCACAACACCCGTGAATGTTATGGTTCGACTGCCAAAGAAGTAAACAACGCTAAACGCCTTTTATGCCGCGTAGTACAACGCGAAGTGTATGTAGCAGAGTTCAAGTCTACTGTTACAACTCTCACCATATATAGACGAAGATGGTTTTCTTCGAGTACTGAGACGCATCGACGCTTCCAGCTGGCTTTCAATTAGCACACGACGCCCTATTATTCTATCGTCTGATAACGCCTTTATAAAACTATTAATGTTACATCACCATAGAGCCATGGCCACCAAAACATAGAAACTACTATTGGTGACATCCGCCGCAGTTATTGGGTGCCACGACTAAGAAGTTTGTTGTGCAACGTCATTACCAGTTGCAATGTATGCCGTTTGAATAAACCTACCGTCTAACAGACTTACTTCTTACGTTCGGCACTCTTGTGTTTAGTATTGAGTGAAGTGGACGTGTTATTTACGCTCTTGGATTATTCGCTGAATAATCCTAGCTTTTCATAGTGAAAACACTAGATTTTTGTGTTGGGACTTACCGGAATTCCGGACGATCCAAGTGGATACTAAACCTAAAGAAATAGATAAGTACTATTTAATTTAAACAAAATTTGTTTGCAAATAACTGCCCCTTTTCGCGGCCAATTTTAAATTATTTAGTAAAAACTTTTTATTTCCCCTAATAACAGCGAATCAAACGTGCGCTTATTTTTAATTTGCCGTTTTGCTTTGATCAATCAGCTGTTCTCCGTTTTCGCTTTTCCGCTTTTTTCTCCTTTTCGCCTTGCTTTTGGTTTAGGCATTGCCAACCATTTATAATACAAGTTAGGTTTTAGCAGCAGGGACTGAACGTACTCACTGACAGGTGTACCCAAACTATTTTTTCACTAAGGTATGGCCTCCGAGAATAGTATGGGGCGTACACCAGAGAATCATTTTCGGAGGAACTCTAAAATTTTGAGAACGCCCCAAACGGCGGAAATGCGGAATTCACCTATGCTGGATCAACATTTAGTGAAACTGCAGACCGGGCAAGCAAAGTGAAGAGAAATCACTAAATAATGAATCCTCCAACTATTTCAACAAGCTGGGCTGCAAAATAAAAGAGTTAGAAAATATGATGGCTGGTCAAAGGCACGTAAACCAGGCAATGCGCGATTTACTCAGTAGCATAATGTGCTTATATAGTAAAGCCGAGAAAGCGGTGGAAAAAACTATGGTTGAGAAAGCAACACAGTTTTCTCATATTTTCAAAGAGATTAATACCCAAAGTGGCTGCGAGAAGCACCGGGAGAGCTACCCGCCACAAAAAAGCCAAAAACGGCTATTGAAAAAATGCAACAAATGGCCACGAAAATAATAGATATTACGGGTCAACATAACGCATGTGCAAAATGGATGTTGTCAAAAAGAGAAAGCCGATTCAGAAGAAAATAAGAATGAAACCGGACGCCATCATTATAACCAAAAAGGTAGTTTCGTATGCTGATATTTTACGAAAGATAAAAAGTGACAGCGGTCTTGAAGAGTTGGGAGCAAACGTGACCTACATAAGAAAAACGATGAAAAGAGACCTACTGACTGAGCATCTTAGAGGGCGCGGTGGGTGAAATGGCGCTGATACAGCCAAAAACCCATAGCGTAACAATAGTGTGTAAGGATTTAGATACAATTACTACACCTGAAGAAATCTGTGAAGCGCTAAAAAAAGAGTATGAGATAAAAAACCAGGAGAAATCAAGCGTCAAAAGTATGAGAAAAACGCGTAGTAGCACACAGATAGCTCTAGTATGCCTACGTGCTCAGGATGCCAAAGCAATATGGTCCTGCAAAGGACAACCTTTCAAAACCAGCTCCAGAGAAGCTCATAACTTTTTCACATGGGCGAATATACAAGGGATATATTTTGTTAGTTGCTATGCTCGTCCCAGCGCAGCAATTACAGAATTTGAAGATTTCCTCTTAAGACTGTCTTTAGAAACCAGAGGCAAAACTCCAATTGTAATAGCGGGAGATTTTAATGCATAGTGGACTGCATAGAGCAGCAGATATACAAACCATCACGGGCGCCTAATTCAAACGAACATAACAATAATAAACAGTGGAACGCAAAACACGTACCAAAAAGGAAACAAAAGATCCATAATTGATATATGTTCGCATATGATTCACTCAGCACGCACATTAAGTGGACAGTGAAACGCTTCCCGAAAGCGAAGCTGGAAGCAACAGGAGTTCGATGCAGACCTTTTTGAGCTAGTGTGGAGTGCATCAAGAGCACCAGATGACGAAGCCGCTCATCTGGTATCTACTGTGCGAAAGGAACTGGTCGATGTATGCGATGTGACAATGCGTAGAACACATCACAACAAGCGGCGCCTGGTATATTGGTGAAATGAGGAAATTGCCACTCTGAAAAAGCTTCGTCACTCAGCTAGACGGCGTCTGCAGCGTAACCACAATGAAACGAACGAAAATCGACTTAGAGAAGAATTAAAAAGTCACAAGAAGCTCCTGAAGGCGGAAATTACCTGGAGCAAAAAATCATGTTTTGAGAAGCTCTGTAAAGAAGCAAACATTGACCCTTGGGGAACTGCTTACAAAATCTGTATGTCAAGATTTAAAAATAAGCAGCAACAACCGAAAGATGCATCTTTTATGGGAAAAGTCGTCGAAACATTATTCCCGAAACACGACCAGATTTCATATGCCAAGCGACAAAACGAAGCTGCAGAGTCACCCCCTTTAGTCACAGATGAAAAGCTCCTGGCCATAGCAAAGAAAATAAAAAAAAATAACAAAGCACCGATATTAGATGGCATACCTAATAGAGCCTTGAAGGAAGCTATAAGCTCAAAACCTCAACTGTTTGCTAAAATGTACAACGCAACAAAGGTAGGGGTATTCCCCGACTCGTGGAAAGTACAACGTTTGGTTCTGCCCCCAAAACTAAAGAAACCACCTGAAGAACATTCATCGTACCGACCTTTGATGTATGCTCAACACAATGGGTAAGGTGTAGGAAAGTATAATACGAAACCGCTTGGAGTTAGTAATCCAGGCTATATAAAAAAGAGATCCACTATTGACGCACTACGAGAAGTTAGTGGAAAAAGATGGAAAGGTGGCACGAAAAAGTACTGCGCGCTGATCCCCCTGGATGTCAAGAATGCGTTCAACACGGCAAAATGAAAAGCCCTGAAAAAAATTCGCGCCCCAGAATATCTCATAAACATTATAACGAGTTATTTTAAAAATAGAAGGCTGATTTATGATAAGAACGAAAGAGCCAAGAGCTACTCTATCTCGAGTGGAATACCCCAAGGGTCAGTGTTAGGCCCGCTGTTATGGAACCTCATGTATGACGGGGTGCTAAGAAGGCAGCAACCAAAAGATGTGAAACTAATAGCATATGCGGACGATCTCATGGTGGTAGCAGTGGAAAAACAACTAGTCGACCTAAGAAGCAAATGCAATGAGTGCGTAAATGATCTGCGGCACTGGTTCTCTTCTGTGAGTCTGGGACTGGCGGAGCAAAAAACTGAAGTTTTACTTACAAACACCAGAAAGGTAGAGGAACAAATAAACTCACCATAGGGGAGTGCGAGATTACTTCGCAGAAGAAGCTGAATTATCTGGGGGTAATATTAGATTCTAAATTTAAATTCAAAGAACACCTGGAGTATTCCGCCAGTAAAGCAAACAAAATTAACAATGCCCTATCGAGAATGATGACCAATACAGGCTGTGTGCGTTCCAGCCGGCGATTCTTAATAGCGAAAGCAATGAGTTCCGTAATACTGTACGCAGCACCAGTATGGATACAGGCAAAAAAGCGTATGCTAAACAAATAATTGCAGTACATAGGCTTTCTGCAATTGGAGTAATAAGTGCTTTCCGGACTACATCAACTGACGCTGCTGAAGTATTAGCCAGCATGCCGCCCATTGACATCCAGGGAGATGAACTCGAGCGTTTATATCATCTATCAGCGCCTAAAACAGTATCGGCAAAGACAGAGGAGAGGAACAAGAGCATTAAAATGTGGCAAGAGCGGTGGAATTCCTCATCCAAAGGGCGTTGGACCCACCGACTTATACCGGACATCCACTCGTGGATTGATAGACGATATGGGGACCTAAACTTTTATCTGACTCAAATACTTAGTGGACATGGGTGCTTTAGAAGCTACCTTTTCAGATTCCACAATGACATTAGTCCGAACTGTCCGACGTGTACAGAGCATATAGAAGACTCTGAGCATGTATTATTTTATTGCCCTAGATTTTCAAATACAAGGGAAAAACTTGAAACCACACTCGGTGGTAGTTTTACAGTCGATAATTTAACGACACTCATGTGTCAGTCGACTGATAAATGGAAAGCTATTAGCGAAGCGTCGGCATCCATAATGACAAAACTGAGACTTTTTGAACAAATTAGGCTTCCGTCAGTCCGCGCGATAGAGGAGACTTAAATGTCCTGTCCCTGCCACGAAGTAATACTTAATCGGTGGTCCCGTGGGAGAGTCCTGAGTTGGGAGTAGGTTAGGTTTAGCGGATTAAAGTTCCGCACTCCGGCTTTCGATGCTTCCCCCTACTATAAAAAAAAACTTTACGTACGCCCGTTAAGCCACACTGGCCTTGATTACTTTTGTCCAGTCACTGTCACTGTTCGACGCAGCACTGAGAAGAGATGGGTTGCGCTCTTCACGTGCCCTCCCGTGAGAGCTTTGTCCCAAGTACTGACAACGATTTGAGTTCCGAATCTTGTATTATTGCTTTATGTAATTTTTTGAATAGGCGTGGTGCGTCAGTAAGAATGGGTGCGACAATGGGAAGAAATTCGTTGGCGCAAAGCGAGTCGCAGAAGTGTTCGACTGCGGTTGCTTAAAAAGTGAAATATAGTAAGTCAAATACCATTTAACCCTTCGGAAAGTAGCGTATGGCGCATCTAACGATTTCATTCTGGAAGCAGCAAACACGACGCAGACATCTATCGCAGACGCTGACTTGGGAAACAGTTGTATGCTACGCAAACAGTGGCGCATCGCTCGTCAATTGTGGGATCATTTTTGGAAGAGGTGGGTTACTGAATATCTACCTACATTGACCCGCCGTGTGGAATGGCGACAAAGGAAGCCACTGAAAGAGGGAGATTTGGTGTTTATATGCGATCCTAACGTTCCATGAGAAGAATGGTGCCGCGGTAGAGTGGAGAAAGTATACCCTGGGACTAATAGCGAAGTACGACGAGCAGACATACGAATTTCCACAGGAGTTGAACAACAAGCAGTCCCAAAACTAGCCGGTCTGAATATCGATGAATCAGGTTGATTTACGAGGGTGGGGATGCTGGCAACCCTTGCCCATATATACAATATATATAAATATGGCAATATTCAATTTCTTTGTTTATTTTAAAGTGGATTGTTTCATTTTCCTTTAAATTGTTGCGAACTTCATATTATGTACATTATTACAACTTTAAGGCTTCTGCTTAGTTGCTTATGCAATTTGTATATTTGTCACTTCCACTTCTTCGCATAAGCAGGTAGACGCGAACTTTAATTAGTTATCTGGGCTAATATATGTACTTGTTGTTTGTAAGCTTTGCTGATCTGCACAGCAAATGCAAATACCTTCGTGCATATGTACCATATATGCCACTTCATATTGTGTTTGAGCTTAGTCCTCGATCAGCCAGGAAAGTGGAAAGACATACTTCGGTTAGTAATAATCGATAATGTATTTATTTATTCTGTACATGCCTATTTTCTCACATTATTGTTTAATTTTGACTACTAGGTATATTATAGCCATTCGGAAACCAAACCAAATGCGTTAAATTCGATGATAATGTCTTTATTTCCTTGTTTTCTTTATTTTTAAAGTATGTATATATCTATATAAGGTAACACTGATTACTTGTTAGAGTACAACCCTTTTGTTACTGTGTGATCAAAAAGTATTGAACAAAAGTTAAATATTGCACTATTTATAATAATATAAAGTAAAGGGGTGGAAACGCTTTAGTGAAGTGTTAGTGGATATAAAAGTTAAAAATATAAAAAATATAAGTGTAAAATTCATTATAAATCGGAGAAAACATGCATTTTAAATAGTTGAACTTTAAATGCAAATATGTATCTCTAAACCCATAAGTCAGAGGCAACTATATAAATGTATTTTCTTGCTCGGGAGGACCTCCCCTATCCGTACATACGTGTCCGTAATCGGGTGATGTTATTCTAAAATTTACCCATATGGAATTCAAAGAAAGTTAAATATGGGGCAAAATTACGATTCTTTTGGCGGGACGATTTGATGGTACTGATAGATAGAAGAACACCTCAAGATTAAAAAAATGTTTGCACATATACCCGCCTCAGACTTATAGTTTTCGAGATATTTGTATTTAAAGTTCAAAAATATGTAAAAGTAACACATTCTATTTTACTATGTTTAACCCAAATTGCACTCATTTTTCAATTAACATACACTCGGTGAAAAAAAACCCACGCACTCTACAAAGTGGCTTTAAATAGCTCAAAACTTACATACATGTTATCCTAAGTTAAGCATTTTTCTTTGAGAGTCAACCAATTTTATTTAGTTCATGTTTCATGCATTTTTATATAAAAAAACTTCTAGTTTAGTTTACATGTTTTAGTGAAAAATGTAAATACACACACATAACAAACCCCAGACTAAAAATTTGTTATGGACAACAATGTAATTTTTGAAAAAGTGATTTACATATTTTATGTTTTAAATGATCTTTATTTAGCAATAGAATACATAAAAAATCAAAATAACATTTTTTGTACAACAAACGTTGAAGATAATCCCATACATCTTCAATATTTTATTCCATTTCTTTTAGACTTTTTGGACTCGTTTTTTATCATTTTGCCCATATATTGTATTGAGATCTGGACTGTTTCCTGGTCACGTGAGAGACTCAACTCCATAAAACCCTTTTCGTTTTATAACCTGTAAGTGTTTGTAATGACTTATTGAAAAATATATTTCAATAATTTCATGCTTTAGTTACCGTTATTCCTCTGCGAGCGGTTCGGACTCGGGGGAGTCGCATCGGGCAGAGACCGACGGTGCTCGTAGAAGGAGGACGAGGCGCAGAAGAGGTGGGCAACGCCCTCTCCCAGCAGCAAAACCCGGCGGGAGCGATGACCCGCACAGGAAGGGTATGAGCGGTGCCAGCATGAAAAGGTACTTGCGATACCTCCGGGACGGGAAGACTCCCGAGGTAGCGGGGGCTACGGCCAGGGGAAGAAATATAGGGAACATCCGCGTGGCTATACTGCCTCAAAATGTCCGAGCAGCGAGCTTCAGCCGGTACTACAGGTACAGCACGGTTGTCATGCGGCCTCATAAGCTCGCAGCCACCGGGAGCAAGAGAGCAGACAATGGCTGCGACTCAACAAAGCAGGAGTATCGTAAAACAGGCAGAGCCTGTGGCGGCCCCGGAGGTGGAAAGTATGCAGGTAGACGAGGTTGCGAATCAGCCCAGCGAGAGCAGGGCTGGGCAAGCTATGCCTGCGGCGACCCCTGACATCCTTGATGATAGTTCCTGCGGCCAGGGAGCAGAGCTAGCCTCCACGCAGGAACTCCTCGAGAGGCTAGGAGACCCACCGGATGGCAGCGTGGTTGAAGTCGGGGATCAGAATCTGCTCCTCCTCGAACGTCTATTGTAGTGGCCGTCAACACGGAAGTCGTCCAGGTGAACCTGCATCACGCGGCGGCAGCTTTAGCTGTCATAACGAGCAGGTTCACGGCGGATAAACGGGGCATCCTGCTGATCCAAGAGCCTTGGATCCATAGAGGAGAGGTTAAATGCCTCAAAACGGAGGGCAATAAGGTAATCTGGGATCTCTCTAGCGAGAGACCTAGAACTTGCATAGTGGTCAGGAATAATATTGAATTCTTCTGCATTTCAGAGTTCCTGACGCAGGATCTGGTGGCGGTGCAAGTCAGGGACTGCGAAGGCAAGGACTTCGTCCTGGCTTCAGCCTATTTTCCAGGGGAGGCATCCACTGCACCCCCGGAGGTGGTGAAAAGGCTGGTGGAGCACTGCAGAAGATACAGGCATCATAACTATAAGCAGGAGAGAGGTGTTGGACATCACCTTGAGCAATGAGGCCGCGAACGGATTGGTCTCACAATGGAGAGTCTCACGGAGCCCTCCTTGTCAGACCACAGGACCACAGACCTCCTTGTCAGACCACAGGATTGTAAGGTTCACGCTAAAGGTAGAGGTCAGACAACTCCCCCCTAGACGCAACCCCTGGAAGGCGAACTGGGATACCTTCCGGGAGATACTAAGGGAGGAATTGAGCAGGGAGGGGCAGACTGATAATAGTGTTTCAGGCCCAGGAATTGAGAGTAGGCTATCTGAGCTGAACGGGTCTGTTACTAATGCTTATCATGGCAGTTGCCCTCTAAAGGTACCCACAGACAGACGAAACTGTCCTGGTGGTCAAGGAAACTTGCAGACCTCCGGAAGAAAGTACGGAGCCTATTTAACAAAGCGAAACGTACGGGGGTCTGGGAAGGATACAGAAACTACCTCACCTTATATAATAAGGAGATTAGGTCTGCAAAGCAGCCAAGCTTCAGGAGATTCTGCGAAAATGTCACCTCTACACCAGAAGCGGCTCGGCTGCATAAAGCTCTGGCTAGAGGAACGACTGACGCAGTAATAGCAATCAAACGAAGTGACGACATTTACGACCAGCGCAGAAGACAGAGCTACGGAATTTCTGCGGGCGCACTTCCCGGAAACTACTCGGGAAGACCAAGGTCTACCCGAAATCGAACACAGGCCATCCCGCGAGGATTGGAGAATCGCCAAACGACTATATACTGCGGATTCGATCAGGTGGGCAATGGCCTCATCCCTGAAATATGGAGGACAGGGAAGGTGATCTTCATACCCAAAGTTTGAAGGAAAGATTACTCATTGGCGAAATCCTTCAGACCAATCAGTCTGACTTCTTTCCTGCTAGAAGCCATGGAGAAGATCGTAGACCATGAAATAAGGTTGAAAGTGCAGAAGAAGGCACCTCTGCATGCGACTCAGCATGCGGGCAGATCTACCAGTACTGCTCTGTACCAGCTAACTGGAGAATGGGGAGGTGATGCTTTGCGCTTTCTTGGACATCGAAGGTGCCTTTGATAACACTCATAGGAGTGTAGCCAGAGCACTGGAGAAAAGGAATGTAGCAACACCGGTGCGTAGATGGATAGAAGCCGTACTGCGCACCAGAATTGCTGAGACCACAGCAGGAGATAAAAGAATTCGTCTCAGCACAACCAAGGCTGCCTTCAGGGGGTGTGTTATCACCCCTGCTACGGAGTCTTAACGTAGACGACCTGTTAACACTGCTAACGGACAATGGGATCCGCTGCCAAGGGTTTGCGGACGATATTGTAATTATAGCCAAAGGCAAATATGAGGACAATCTCTGTGACCTAATACAAAGAGGTCTAAACCTGGCAAAGGGGTGGTGTAGGGAGGTTGAATTGAACATTAACCCCTCCAAGACGACCATAGTCCCGTTTACGAGACGCAGGTCCCTACCCGGTCTCAGGAATCTCACACTTGGGGGCAGAGAGCTAGAGACGACCAACAAGGTCAAATACCTCGGTCTCATGCTGGATTCTACTTTGCGGTGGAAGCAGCATATAGATCTGACCTTGGTCAAAGCAACAAAAGCATTAATGGTGTGCAATCGGCTAGCGGGAAAGTTCTGGGGCTGTAAACCAAGGATCGTTAGGTGGTTGTACACCATGATAGTGCGACCGATAATCACGTACGGGGCGGTGGCCTGGGCCTCAACAGCGTCGCAGACTTCGGTAGGGATCAAACTATCGAAGCTACAGCGGCTAGCCTGTGTCTGCATGACGGGCGCAATGCGCATCTGTCCAACGGCAGCATTGGAGGTCCTACTTGAACCTACCCCGCTTCACTTGGTTATCGGTCAAGTAGCCAAAAACACGCTTCTGCAAATAACGGCAGAGGGGTTTGGCAAAGGCAAGGTAATCTCGTCCCAGAGGATGGAAAAGATAAGTAGCAATATACCATTAGCCCTCCTCCCGAAGGACAGCACTACCAAAACAGTTAACTTCCCTAAAAAGTTAAAGGTCACCTTCGGAAGCAAGGATGAGTGGAACTTGAGCTGTTACTGAGGAATTGTATGTTGAGGTGGTACACCGACGGCTCGAAAATGTTTGAGAGGATCGGTACAGGGATCGCGGGTCCAAGCACCAAGCTCTCTATACCTATGGGAGGGTTTCCGAACATTTTCCAGACAGAAGTCTTTGCCATAAGTCGGTTCATAGAGATAAACCTCTATCGCAACTATCGCCATACTCAGCGATAGTCAAGCGGCACTTAAAGCGATCTCCTCCTACGAGATCAAACCGCTACTAGTGCAGAAGTGCAGAGAACGGCTGAACAGCCTTGCGGAAAGAAACCAGGTGTACCTAATCTGGGTGCCAGGTCACAGAGGAATAGCCAGTAACGAACTGGCAGATGAGCTCACCCGCTCCGCAGCAATGGTAGGACCCGAACCCTTTACTGGGGTGGGTCCCCATACCATAAAGAAGCTATTCCGCAAGGAAGAAGGAGTGGGCAGGGAAGAGCATTGGCAACGAACACACGGCATGCGACATGCCAAGTTGCTAATTGGAGCGTACAACAGGAGCAGGTTCAAAGTTGTAATTTATACCGGCGACTGCAAGCTGAATAGACATTTGTATAACATGGGCCTATCTTCTTGCGCTAGCTGCCGGTTCTGCGACAGGGAGCCTGAAACACCGGAAAACCTGCTGATCGACTGCACAGCAGTCTATAGATGCAGGATTAAGGCGGCTAACGGTTTTAAAAATAACGGTAAACTAATGTAGTCACGTAACAAAAAAGCCAGATAAGACAAATAGTGAATTTTGAGCAACTGGTGACAGTTCAAAATAGGAATATTAGAAAATATTCGACTGCGTGGGTTTCTTTTTCGTCAAGTGATTTTTGATTACATTGTACACATTGAAATATATCTAAATTTTACATTTATTGTCTATTAACCCTTTCATGCCAGATGTTGCCTATAGGCAACATTTACATATATGGCTCTAAGTCCCGTTATATAAATTTTTTCACACGCGGTTTTTAGCATTATGTAGTCTGGTGTATTGTGTAAGCTCACAGTGAATTGTTCTATCGTAAGCTATGCAAGGGTTCATTCAGTAGGCTTTTTCGTAGAGTGAAATTGTCAAGATCGTGAAAAAAGGCTTTTACGCAAAATATGTTTAAAAAGATTAAAATAGCTGTTTTATTGTAAAACAAAGGGAACAACATAAATAAATAAAGGTAATATAGTTATTGAAAATAAAAGTAAATTATTGGAAGAGTGTTTAGTTTGTTTAGAATAATTTTATAAAAGTTATGTTGTCTATAGGCAACACCCTGTAACTAACGAACCAGGACACTAAGGACTTTGAAATTTTCATCACTTCGAACTTGAGTTAAGACTAATATATATCTGTCCTAAAAAATGTTTTAGTTCCGCCCATTTTAATTCTGACATGAAAGGGTAAAAAAAATATATGCTTTTAAAACTATTTTGCGCTTCTACAGTTTCAAAGAATTTGTGTGTTTACATTTATGACAAATTTTAGTGTAGTCACGTTTTATGTTGTAAAACAAATAATTTTGATTGTATGTTTATCATCTTTATTTTTATTTCTTTTAAGCGCGACCGAAGGCCGAAAAAAGTTCGATTTAAAAACCATGATCACCCCGATATTGGATCGACCAGGGTTCCTTTTTTTGAAGAGCGGCCAAAGGCCGCTCGAATTATACGCGAAGAAGTAGCAATGTCAAAGAGGGTGTAACATCCTCTCTAACATCAATTCAATGCAGCGCATTGAATCCCAATGGCGAGTTATCAGAAGATTTTTTGCGAAGGATAACTATAATAATCTACCGCGGATTTGATCCTCGAGTACGTTTGGCCAAAAAATGTGGCCAACAAAAATGAGGATCCATTCATTAAGTTATTAGAGGCAATAAAGTTCGAAAACTATAAGTTTCCTTCATCTATAATTATATTATATATTCTTGATCCGGAGAATCTCCTCTATCCGACCATACCCATTTTATTCCCGAAATCCTGGGACGGTATTTTAATATTCTAATCTTTTTTTCATTGTTGTTAAGTAAATAAAAATTGAACAATAACTTAAATATTGAATGTGTACAAACGAATTAGTGAAGAGCTAGTAGATATAATAGTGCAAAATATAAGTCTAATATGAATTTTAAATCGAACAAATCATTTTTAACTTTAAACGCTAATATCTCAAAAGCTATCAGTTTTCTGCGGCTATATATTCTTGATCTGGAGAACCTCCTCCATCCGACCATACACATTTTATTCCCGAAATCCTGGGATGTTAAATTTTAGAATAGCATCTCCCGATTTCGGTGTGAAAATGGGTATGTACGTACTATTTAAAACGCCTATTTCTCCGATTTATAAAGAATTGTATACTTATATTTTCAATTTTTAATCCACTAACGTTCCACTAATTCGTTTCTAACCATTTATTTTATATCAAATAGAACAAAAATAACTTTTATTCAATATGTAACTTTTGTTCAATTATTTTTATTCACACAATAACAAAAGGGTTGCATTCTAACTAATAATCAGTGTTACCTTAAGTACATATTTACAGAAAAACCATAAGAAATAAAAAACAAATAATACCCAAAGAACAGGAAATAAATAACACATTATTAGTTTTCCGCATAGAATTCCTTTCAGCATTGGCGGCCTTTGGCAGCGCTTTAAGTAAATAGCCCTGGTCGGACCAACACCTGGGGGTTGTCACTTCTTTCGGGTTGAACTCCTTTTTGTGTTGACAGCCTTCGGCCCCAATGCAGAATGGAATTATATGCGGAAAACTAATATGTTATTTATTTCCTGTCATTGGGGTATGTTTTCTTTGTTTCTTTTGGTTCTTCTGTAAAATATGTACTAATGTGATAACATTGAAAGGTAAATTTTGTCCATTTCATTTCCTTAAAAGTAATCCCCTTACGCTGCAATACACTTATGCCAACGAATTTTCCAGTCATCATAGCACTTATGAAAGTCCTTCGTCGTAATGGCGATCAAAGCCTTCTCCTCCGAGGGGGACATGTGAATTTGCTGAATAGCCAGAAGTTACACGTAGGTAAGTCAAGCGAAGGCAGTGGTTGTGGCGGCACGATATTCGTTGCAAATATGGCGAAATGATCACCAATAACCAGTGCAGTATGAGATGGTGCATTATCCCACTTCTTTGTTCAATAAATCCAGACATAGTAAAAATCGAAGAAGTGACTTTTAGAACCTCACAAAAAGATGCATATATCAAATATTAATGAATAGATGTCACTAACAGTACTACCAACTTACAGAAAAAAAAATTACCGATTCAAAAAACACGCGAAGTATAAATTAAAAATTCACTTTTCAATTTGATCACAGTGGCACGTAAGGTAACACTGATTATTAGTTAGATGCAATCCTTTTGTTATTGTGTGAACAAAAATTATTAACAAAAGTTTAAGTTATTTTTGGACTATTTAATATAAAATAAATGTTAGAAACGAACCAGTGATGTGTTAGTGGATATAAGTTAAAAATATAAGTTAAAAATATAAGTGTAAAATGCATTATAAATCGGAGAAACACGCATTTTTAATAATTGAATTTTAAATGCAAATATCTCAAAAACCATAAGTCCGCAGCAACTATGTATACATATACATATAATATATATATTATCTTGATCTGGAAAACCTCCTCTATCCGTACATACCCATTTTAACCTCAAATCGGATGCTACTCTAAATCCCAGCCTTCTGGGGCCGTATTCTAAAGCCGACCGTCATTATTTAATAAAATTCGAATATGTAGAACCGAATTAGTGAACGTCTGGTTAGCTACCATTTGTCAATTAAGTTCTGGTTAACTGAACTAAGACTCCTTCTTTCGGTTAGGAATCTTTTTTTGCCCAGAACTTAACTCACAGATCGCTTCTGTCCAGGCATTTAGAAGACGCTCTTTAATATACAAAACAATAATAATGATTTAAACTACCTTCCTTTTAGATCAGGTATATACGTGTGTAGAAGCAAATATGTATACAAAGTTTTATAAACACACAATAAATAACCTCATAAACGAGTTGACTGCTCACTGTTGGTAAATATAGATTCTAATGTATGGAATAATATTCGGGACAGCTACACGTTCAATATATATTGACATCAAAGAGGAATGCGCTATATATTGAACGATTAGATACCATATCGTCTGATTGAGATCCATATGACAATATATTTAAATATTACATCTGGTTTGCGCGTAACGAAGAAGGTATTATTTAGGCTGGGATTTAGAATAGCATCCCCGGATTTCGGGAATAAAATGGGTATCACTGGAAAGGTGACGTTTTCCAGATCACGATAATATATATATATAGTTGCCGCTGACTTATAATTTTAAAGATGTTTGCATTTAAATTTGAAAAATTGACAACTTTTACATTGATAATTTGTAGGCTGGGATTTAGAATAGCATCCCCGGATTTCGGGGATAAAATGGTATCAGTGGAAAGGTGACGTTCTCCAGATCACGAAAATATATATATATTACTCACAATGTACAAATTATCAATGTAAAAGTTGTCAATTTTTCAACTTTAAATGAATATATCTTTAAAACTATACGTCAGCGGTAACTATATTTTTTCGTGATCTGGAGAACGTCACCTTTCCACTGATACCCATTTTATCCCCGAAATCCGGGGATGCTATTCTAAATCCCAGCCAATTTTTTCTTCAATTATATGGAACCTTCCTTTCAGTTTCCTTTCGACATTTTAGTTATAAAAATCAGACAAAAATTAAACATTTAATAAAGCAAAACTATCATTTAATTGGTTTCTTTCAAGATCTCGATTTTTTTTGACTAATTATTGTTAAAATGGATCACGATGCAAATATCACAATAAATATCGTGCGGCTTCTATGGCGATTACATGGGGAGTCATGTGCAAAACACACAGAGACCAACGTACTTCAAGCGAGAACTTTCAAATATTAAAATACACACGTTCTTAGGGAAATAGTTATTTAAACAGCTCAACGACTACTCGCCAGCAGGCTTTCAGGTGTCGCTCTCACTAATCAAAAATATTTTTAAATTTGCCGACGACAGTAGAGAGAGTGATGTCACTAAAAGCGCCCATACACGAGCACACAAGTGCGTTCGATCGGTATGTGTGCGCTTGCGGTTTATCGTGTATGGGCTTGTTCGCGTACCGATCCATGTTCGCGAAAATGTTTGATTTTTTACGATCGGTGCGCGAACATGTTTATCGTGTATGGCGTTGTCGGCGCACAAAATCTCATTTTTCTCGTGTCGCCGAACAGTGAAGATCGCGGACAATGGCAAGTGTTAAGGGGAGAGCCTGCTTTCGAGGCTTCAAAAAATCGATTTTTTTGAGGATTTTTTTTGGGAGGGAAAGAAATAATTGATTGAAGAGATTTCTAGGCTTTATAGTTATATATTTGAACATCTTTCACAAATTTTTTGGATACGAAATCTTTGATAGTCTGTCTTTGGGAAGCAATTACCCGATGCATCTCGCATGTACATTTTTCGGACGGCGGGCAGGATGCAGGTCGCAATTTCTATCGGAAACAAAAAATTCAAAGAGATTAATATTTTTTATTAATTTATCTTCTAGTTAAACTAAGAAAATTCCAAAAAAATGTGTAAAATTTAAAATTTTATTAAAAATTGAATAAATAGTGGCTTCTGATCAAAAGAATTTTACTTTATGCTGTTTAAAAATATGTTAAAACTTGACTTTTCTTAATATTTTTTTTAGTTTAAATATAAGATAATTTTATGTCAATGATAATAAACTTTGCCCTAATTCCATACGGCTTTTAGTTTTTTCCTATCCTGCCCGTCAATTAAGAATAATCGTAAAAATTAAAAACCGAGAAATCACGCTTCAAAGTTTTCGCTTTTTGCCTAAACACTCATACATATACATATTTAGTGTAAGAAAAATAAAAGTTGGAATAACTTATTAACGAAATACAATGAAATAGATAAAAATGCTACATTAGAAATAAATTCCAAGAAATGTTCCGCTTGCCTGTCGCATATGTTAACTCTGTGAAGAACGATCGCAAAATGGATTTGTGTGTCGTGTATGGGCAAACGAATTCATACCGATCGAACGCACTTGTGTGCTCGTGTATGGGCACTATAATATGCAATATGTAAAGTTATTCAATACTCTAACATGATGTTATTTTACAAAGAAAAGCATAAAATAGCTCTGTTATATCATTTGTAAAAACAATTGATAATTTAAAACATATAAATTTATTTACTTCCTTATTTGTTGCATAAAAAATTTCACTTTGAACCAAATATTAAAATTTCATTGAAGTGGAAGGCAACAACAAAATTGTGTACATACAAAATGGACCAACTTCACATCACTGTCGTGCAGTCACGCCGTGTCGTTCTCTGTGTGTTCAGCACATCATTGTTGTCAGATTATCTTTTGGTTGGTGGAATTCTGTGCGTTCACACCCATTGTAAGAACATAGGTTTCCACAATGTTCACACCAGAAATAAAGAATGTCTCACTATCTCTCATTGGAAGTGAAAGAACAATTGCAAAACGTCAAAACCTAATGAACTTTGACAGTTGATCGAATAGCAATTGGAAACAACCGATGGCCAGATTGAAATCTTACCAAAAAAATTTGTAAACGGAGTGATTTGTTGCACTGTTCAAGACCACTTACAAAAAATAAAAAACAATGAAAATTAAATAAATTTATGAAATTTAAATGTATTTGATGAAACGTTTTGTAATGTCTAGCATCTTAGTATTATTTTAATGGGAAAATTATTAAAAATTATTAACAGCTAAAAAGCTTAAAACTTTTTATTGGGTATTGAAAGGTCAACAGTCAGTTGTTTTAACATACCATAAAAAGATTTAAATATTTTATCTTTGTATTAAATAACCACTACATAATAATTTTTATTCGTACTAAATGTTGGGTGTTTTAATTTAACTGCCTAAAAATTACTATTTTGTCCAATCTGGCCATAATGGAAAATGTTATAAAAAGCTAATTTTGAAGCGCTCTCACACTGGAATAAGTTGGGCATCCCTTTATTCCTGGTTCACACCAACGAAAAGAATCCAGGAAATCGTCCTTTTCATAAAATTTTCGCAAATTTTGCGCAGGTTGGCTACGTGAAATTTAGAACATTTTGAATTGGACATTTTCTTGTTGCCATCACATTTTACTTAAAAGGAAGGTAAATGTTCAGCAGAGCGGTTTTCTTTTTTGAAAAAATAGACCAATTTTGACGGGCAATATCTTACATATCTTGTTTCTAATTCTACTTTTTAAATATACATATATGGCGCATGGCCTATTTTTATATTAAAAAAAAAGAAAAAAACAATAAAAAATAAAAATTTTTTTGCAAGGTTTTGCAAGAGCAAGAGAATCTCCTAATATGAGAATATCAAGCGACAGGTGTTTTTGTATATGGAATGTAAACATATATCAAGTGACAATTTAGGGTCGGCAAAATATGTCTTCCAAAAACATCGATTAAACTAGAGCAGGCACCGATAATAATGAGTGAAATGTAAGTTTTCAAGTAGTTTTCAGCGAAAACTGTGTTTAACAGATTTTACATGGACGAAAACACAAGTTTTCGTGCGAAAACCAGTTTTTCCCACGAAAACATGTTTTCGTTGTCGGTCCGAACATAGTATAATCCATCAGAATGTGTTGAACACCCGCTGTTATTATTTTCATATCCAAATTTATGACGGGAATTTTCTACTCTTTTGAAAATAATTAAAAAAAGTATTGTTATTCTAAATAGTTTCTATTTACAGTCGGGCCTTGATTATCCGTAATCCGGTTAACCGGTAACCCCGATTAACCGTGATGGCCAAAATCAGTCCGTTGTTTTTTGTTTGCAATGTATTCAAATTGCTTCCTTCGTTTAACCGTGATTACCTCTTTTATCCGTGATGGCAGAATATTTTTTAGGTTTTTTTTTATCAAGTGCAGAAGCGACTAGGAACCAAACGCTCTGACAAGTCTGAAAACGCATATCAGAGATAAAGAGATCCATAACTCTCCTGTCACAAGAAATGTGAGACCTGCTCACCTACCGTACTTTGACAGTTGACTGGATTGGGTAGGTTTTGACGTTTTGCTATTGGAATGACTGGAACGGCCAGATTGAAATTATACCAAAAATATATGTGAACGGAGGAATTCGTTGCCGCCGTTCAAGATCGCTAATAAAAATATAAAACAATGAAAATGAAAGAAAATGTGAAATTTAAATATATTTCTTGAAACGTTTTGTAATTTGATGCAAAATAGAATTAATTTGCAATTACAAATGATAAACAACATTTGATAATTGAGAACTAACAGGCTTAATTCACCTTATTAAGTGTTGAATGATCAAAAGTCAGTTGTTTTAATATACCATAAAATCATAAAAAAGGATTTAAGTAGTTTCGTCATATATTAAATGTCCAAAATATAATAATTTGCAATCGTAACAAATGTTGGGTATTTTAATTTAAAATGCCCAAAAATTCTTATTTGGTTCCATCTGGCCATAATGGAAAATGTTATAAAAAAACGCTTATTTTGAGGCGCTCTCACACTGGAATAAGTTGGGCATCACATTATCCCTGGTATATACTGAGCTACTAAAAACGGGAACGACCCCCGTACCTATAGCTGACTTTTGACAGAAAACATCAATCAATGTGTGAGATTCTGTGTATCAAAAATAAGTTGAATCGGGTCAACATTTCTCTGAGCTATACCCAGTATAAAGATTTTCGAACTTCCATGTGACCTTATACTGGATATATTGGCCAATATTTGAGTTATCTCAATGAAATTTACATAACGAGTTTTGCTTACAATAGTGTATCTTTCTGCCTAAAATAAATCATCGAAAACTTGTCCTAGCCCCCATATAACTATTACCAGGATTTTCGAACATCCGACTGACTTTGCTCTATATGATTGGTGATTGTATGTGAAATACTTTCATGAAACACCGGAACATTTTTTTAGTATGTGGCATCTTTCCAAAGTAAAGAGGACTTTAAAAAATGTATTTTATTCAAAACAGTCTCCTTCTGCTTCAATACAACTATTTGCACTGTCCAAAAGCATGTCGAACGAGTGTTTTTGCTCGTTGGCCGGTATGTCCGCCAGTAAGCCGGTGCAAGCCTTTTGAATAGCCTCTACGTCTGCATTTCGCTTTCCTCTCATAGGTAAACGGATTTTTCCGAAAAGGAAGAAGTCGCACGGTGCCATATCAAGTGAATACGGGGAGTGGTTAATGGTCAATGTGATTTTTGGTCGTCAGTCAATTTGTGCGGAATAAACCGTGCACACCCCTTTTGTAAGCCCAAATGTTCGGTCCAAATGCGATAAATCGATGTTTTGGAGATGTTCAATTCCATTTCCATGAATTTCAATGATGATTTCGGCTGATTTTTGATGAATTCGCGCAAAGTTTCGATGGAATTTCCGGTGATCACGGATTTTTATTGGCCCACATGTTGGCCCACAATTGAATAAAAGGATTTAAGCTTGTTAGCACTCATTAATTAAATAAATTTATTTAATTTTCATTGTTTAATATTTTTTATAAGTGGTCTTGAACGATGCAATAAATCCCTCCGTTTAAAATTTTTTTGGTAAAATTTCAATCTGGCTTGTTTCCAATTGCTAAACGTCCAAGAATGATAGAAACAAGATTGCGCAATGACGAGTTCAAATTTTGTTCGTTCTGCGCATCTACGTCACGGTTGACCAACTTACAATCAGTTGATTTTCAGTTGGTTGTTTTTCTTTGCAATAAGAAGCAATTTTGTATTGCAGGCATGCAAAATCATGAATATCATCAAATTTAACATCAATATAAGTGAATATTAATAAAAGATATCAATATAAGTGAATATTTTATAGTGAACATTTACCTAAATATTCATTTAATTGAATTTTCATTGTATTATTTAAAAAGAGACAATCTTTGCTGTGTTTGTTGCAACCATTTACATTTATGTAAATAAAAAGATTGAATATTTTGTAACCAAGTATTAATTTATTGTTTTATTTAATTTCCTTTTTTTATTAAACATATGTTCAATTATGTTTTTATTTATGGAACGAATCCTAAAATACATTCTAGCTCTGAAAAATAATTCTTTTATTTTCGAGCTACAATTTACAAAATCACTTAAATCTATGTGTTTCTGGACGTAATTTGTACATATATGCAAATCATTACCATTGACGTCGTCAAATATTGCTTGCAAGGCTCTCATATGCTCCATCAACATATCTGTTGGTTTTGAGAGTCCTCCTTCTGAAAGGTGATCCACCCAAGTATGGGACGAACAATTTTAGGAATTGGCACAAATTTCGGGGTTGTCTCTACCGAGTTTGTGGCAGATGTACCCTGCCAAATTCTCAAGTCCGTCGTTGTTGAGAATCTCCAAGTCATCATTTTTTTCGATTGGGTCAGTGGAATTCAGATCAACTGACACACGTTAAAAAATATTACCTGCGAAAATATAATAAACATACATACATGCGTATCAAAAAATGGAATAAATTGTTAGTTATTATTATTAGTATAATTAGGATAAAAAACAGTGGTTAGTATGCAATAACTTAGTTTGTATGTAAGTGCATATTTGCAATTGTTAACATCAATACAATTTTATATAATAATGTTTTCTGTAGTGTTAGGCTTATAATACTGTGTACGTTTAATATTTTGATAATTACCGGTTAGAGATAAGTAATTTCCTTCCAAATCTGGTGTGTTGTCGACTTCAACATTGCCTTCTTCTGTGATCGCTCCTTCGTTGTGACCAAGTATATAGGAACGCAGCCTATATTTGAACTCCTGCCTGCCAGGGTGATCGTGAAGACCGCCTTTTGACCTGATTACGCCAAAAAAATTTTCCAAAACGTCCTGGTTCAATCGATAGGTCAAAACGTAATCAATTTTGTTCTGCTGTCTTAAGTCATTCAGCAGCAATTTCAAAGCATTATTGCTTTGGAGTATACCTGTAAATCATAAGTAAAATCAAAAACTGTAGAAAATCAACTTATCTAAATATATATGTAGCTTGAGTATTACCTTTTTGGAACGGAAGCAAACCATTTTTACCAATGACTCTCATTGATGAAACCAGCTCCGTCATCTGTTCCAGCACATTATTTTGTTTGTTCAAAGCCAAACCGTAGGCGTGCAAGCGTTCCCTCACTCCATCTTTGGGCACCCTGACATTCATTACGTCAAACCAGTCATTTGTCTATAAAATGAATATTTATAATATATGAACATTTTAATTAATATTTTAAATATTACTTACAATTTTGAAAAGTCGATGGCATTCCTCCCAATTTTCGTTATCTAGTAGACCCAAACTAGCCGCTCGAGTTATTGCTTGAGCAATTGTGTGGGAGAACAATTTTGTGGCTAATTTAACCTTTTGCCTTTCTGCTCCTGTCACACACAAATGTTTCTGGGAAATTTTGTGCGTGATGGACAGCTCGTTGGACGTTAGCGAGAGCAGCTTCACAATTATGTCTTTTCTAACAATTTTTCCATTGATAGTAAAGCCCTTATCCAAAAAATGATTTCTTTGTAGTTTTATTAAGTGGGGGACATCAGCAAAAACCACAATCCTGTCTCCGTTGTGTGAAAACCTGCAATAGAAAAAAAAGAACACAATTTAAAGTATATCATAATTTAAATAATTGTTTAGTGAATGTAACAAGGTTTCTCCGCATTAATTTCAAGATCATTATATAAGCCTCTATTTGATCCACCCAAATCGCTTACAATGGCAACAATATTGTAACCGCACTTTTTAACGTTTGACAAAATGCTAAACAATACTTCCTGCGTCATTTTGCAGTCATAATGGAAGAATACAGGCTGTTTCCACTTACTTATCAAACCTAAAAGAACAAAGTACATTAGAAAGAATTGACTTCAAGTAAATTAATGAGTTTAATTACCTCTTATCATTGCAACCTGAACATAGTTAGCCTCCTGTTAATGTTATGTCGAATCAGTGGATCTATCGTAGCAGTAACTCTTTCTGACCTTCATTTCATCAAAACTGAGTACACAAATTTTTTGCGCTTGTGTTAGCTCAGTTGCTGCCTTCAACAGTTTCATCACCGGCTCTATGACACCTGGAGCTACGTCAATTTTTTTTGACCACCATTGCAGAGTGCGCACACCTGGTAGAGGAAAGTTGTTTTTCCTCAAAAGTTTGTACGCTTTTGGGCTCGTTGAATATAGCGTGATCGACTTAGCTATGTCTTCTTCTTTCCAATTCCGCCGTTTGTTTCCATCCCTTAATTTTTCAATCTGTAATGATATGTGTAATAAACTTTAATATATTTTGCAACATACTTTTTAGAATTTCGGCACTTATCTGGCCGTTGGTGAAAATGCAGCTAAGTTTTTGCTCCAAATTATTTCTATGGAATTCCGCAGTTTTAATGGAAATCTTGAGACGTTTAATTTCTGCTAACTGCTCGTTGTTGCACTTAGTCAAAGTGCTAACAACACTATTCAGCCTTTTTCTAAAAAGAATAGGAAATACACATACTTATGTAAGTAAAAGATACTTCATCAATATCAACTAGGACTAACATTTCTGTTTTCAAATGCAGTATTTTTTCGTATTTCTCATCGATGACCTCTTCTTCTGCAGTTTGAGGTGCCTTTCCAACCTCGTTTTATTGAATTACTTCAACAGGGTCGGTATTCTTCAAGATTGTTGTCAACATCTCTTTTTTGGAACGAGACTCCATCCTCTTCTGCCGTTCATTAGCCTCTGCAGGAGCAGTGGTTAACGTGGGAAAAGCGCTGGGTAGCAACTTCGTTGGATTCCGCGAACTTAAACCTGCAAGAGTGTTGGGTTATAAAAGTGAAATTATTGTTATTAAAATGCTATAATTACCCATTTAAAACAGCAAATTTCTTTCGAAAGCTTCCGGCGCAAAGTGCACTTCACAAACGCACCCATTTTTAACGTTTATTTTGTCCGTCCGACGACAAAAATGAATCCATTGTTTTAATGCGGCTTTATCCTTAGGGAAATGAAAAAATCTCCACTTCGTAGCACTATTTTTACCATTGCTATTATTACAACCGAACACTGCACAATGCATTTTAAAAATATAGAATTTAACATTTAATATAACACTTGAAAACACAATTCGAATTCACTTTCAATAGCGCGGGCGAAGAATAAGTCAACCGAGACGTCAGCAAGAACAGCTGACTGAAAGCAAACATGCGCATTGCGTAATCTCTTTCTCTATCATTCTTGCTAAACGTCGAAACCTCCTGAACTCGATGAACTGTCAAAGTTGGTTTTGACGTTTAGCAATTGTTCTCTCACTTCCAGTGAGAGAGGAGTTGGACATCTCTTTATCTCTGTCAGGGATAATGGGATGCCCAACATATTCCAGTGTGAGAGCGCCTCAAAATATGCGGTTTTTATGACATTTTCCATTATGGCCAGATCGAACAAAATAAGAATTTTTCGGCATTTTAATTAAAGCACCCATCATTTTTTACGATTGCAAATTATTATATATTGGACTTTTAATACATGGCGAAACTACTTCAATCCTTTTTTATGATTTTATGGTGTGTTAAAACAACTGACTTTTGATCTTTCAATACTTAATAAGGTGAATTAAGCCTGTTAGTTCTCAATTAATATATGTTTTTAATTATTTGTAATTGAAATATAATTCTACTATGCAAAACGTTTCATGAAATATATTTAAATTTGGCATTTTCTTTGATTTTCATTGTTTTAAATTTTTATTAGCGATGGCAACAAATTCCTCTGTTCACATATATTTTTGGTATAATTTCAATATGGCCGCTCCAGTCATTCCAATTGCAAAACGTCAAACCCTACCCAATCCAGTCAACTGTCAAAGTTCGGTAGGTGAGCAGTTCTCATATTTCCAGTGAAAAGAGAGTTTGGGATCTCTTTATCTCTGGACGAAATGGTCTCACTAAGTCGGGGTGCAGCAATATATTTAGCTTTTTTTATTATTCTACATATTAAGTAATATAGGATAGGAAATATGCAAAACTCACGTTTATAAGAACAAATTCAATCCACTAATCTTAAATTTGTGTGTTCAAATGTATTGAACAATCATACGTACTTACACATAAACATACTATATATCCATTTATATCAATAAGTATGCACTCAACAATCAATAATACAAACATATTTACTTATGTTAAGATGTATAGATATGATAACCTATTGACCTAAGATATATGTATGTACATTTAGACCATACATGGGCGTTTTGACTCACATGAGCAGTTACTCTCAGCATACGTATTCTTACGCTCTTATTTCAGTCGCTATTGAGAGCGAAAAAACCAGTTTTGCACCTTGGGATAATGAATTGATTTTCCTGCCAGTTACGCTGCAGACAGCAACGACAGGAATAAAGGGTTGTTAAAACTATTCCAGTGTGAGAGCGCCTCAAAATTAGCGTTTTTTATAACATTTTCCATTATGGCCAGATTGAACAAAATTACAATTTTTGGGCATTTAAATTAAAACACCCAACATTTAGTATGAATAAAAATTATTATATAGTGGTTATTTATTATATGGAGAAACTATTTAAATCTTTTTAAAGAATATTATAACAACTGACTTTTGTCCTTTCAATGCCCAATAATTGGATTTAAGCTTGTTAGCTCTCAATCATTAAACGTTTTTAATCATTTTTCATTGAAAATAAAACTATGATGCTTCAAATTACAAAACGTTTCATCAAATATCTTTAAATTTTACAAATTTATTTAATTTTCATTTTTATAAGTGGTCTTGAACGATGCAACAAATCCCTCCGTTTACATATTTTTTTGGTAAGATTTCAATCTGGCCATCGCTCGTTTCCAATTGCTAAACGTCAAAACCTTCTGAACTCGATCAACTGTCAAAGCTTAGGTGGTTTTGACGTTTAGCAATTGCTCTCTCACTTCCAGTGAGAGAGGAGTTAAACATCTCTTTATCTCTGGCAACGAGGTAACATAGGTAGTCGGTATGTTGATGTTTTTTTATGCCCTAGTATATTTTTGCCCCATTTGAAATGTATAACATAAATAAAATGTTATAATTTCAGATTCCTTTGGTGGGGTAAATTGGGAGTTGACTACTTTTACTAGCAAACTAGTTAGCGGAAATTTTAAGATAAAGTTGAAATTGTGAAGAATTATCTCTCTCAATACCCTCATATTTTTCAAAATATTTATGGAAGGTATTATAGTGCTTCCTAAAATTATATGCCCGGGTCCCCTTTACACACATATTACACAATAGACATTGCATATTACCAAAGGCATCGGAAATCATAAAGCAATATTTGTCATTCATTTTGAACAAACACATATAGGTACGCGCATAAATAGTATCATAAAACAATCAAGCGGCGCACGATGTTGCTTCGCTGTTGTTTGTTAATCAACTGACTGCAAATGTTCTTTGTCCCATGGTAGCCACTTTACGCTCGCGGTTACCAATCCATCCATACATTTCATTTGCCCATCTCTGCTCTAAATGTACATACATATATCTTAGGTCAATAGGTTATCATATCTATACATCTTAACATAAGTAAATATGTTTGTATTATTGATTGTTGAGTGCATACTTATTGATATAAATGGATATATAGTATGTTTATGTGTATGTATGTATGATTGTTCAATGCATTTGAACACACAAATTTAAGATTAGTGGATTGAATTTGATCTTATAAACGTGAGTTTTCTATATTTCCTATCCTATATTAAATAATATGTAGAATAATAAAAAAAGCTAAATATATTGCTGCACCCCGACTTAGTGAGACCATTTCGTCCAGAGATAAAGAGATCCCAAACTCTCTTTTCACTGGAAATATGAGAACTGCTCACCTACCGAACTTTGACAGTTGACTGGAATGGGTAGGTTTTGACGTTTTGCAATTGGAATGACTGGAGCGGCCAGATTGAAATTATACCAAAAATATATGTGAACAGAGGAATTTGTTGCCATCGCTAATAAAAATTTAAAACAATGAAAATCAAAGAAAATGCCAAATTTAAATATATTTCAAATTACAAATAATTAAAAACATTTATTAATTGAGAACTAACAGGCTTAATTCACCTTATTAAGTATTGAAAGATCAAAAGTCAGTTGTTTTAATATACCATAAAATCATAAAAAAGGTACAGCTCAAGAAATGAGGACTTTTTTCTTGAGCAATTACTTAAGAGCTGGAAATTTTATTTCCTACATAAAAGGTCCGAGCGCATTTCATTAATACTTTTTGAGATATTCGGCTTTTTAAGTAAAATTTCCTACAAGTTTGTCTTTTACATTTTTTCTATAGCTCTATTCATTTACGAGATAAATACAAAAAAAGCGAATTTCGAGGAAAAATCAAGTTTAGAGGCCCGTACTACCTTTCCGATGTGAGTTTCGACTTTGTTGCACTGGGCACTTTTGTAGAGTGAACAATTCCGAGAAATATGCGTCTAAAGTCAAAGCGATACCAAAAAATACCTCTGAGCTATAAAAATTTAAAGATAAAAAGTCACTATTTTCGTATATTTTCAATGGAAAATTTTTACATGCCTTGGGTGAGTACTTAGTGTTTATATTAAAAGCTCAAATTTCAGGGAATTTTTTAGGAAATTTCATGATGGGATTGAAAACAATGAAGATTTCAAAAAAAAAAAACACCCTAATCTGCACAATAGGTTAGGTTAGATGGCAGATCAAACATCGCACGTGGACTAATAGATGTATGTTTGTGATGCCATAGAAAATAGAACTCCCGTGTTCGGACGTACAGATCGGCAAAACGCTTAGTAGCCAATACAAATTTGCAAAGGCGCTTAATATTAACACCCACCAGTTCGGTGGGATGTCTGAAGGTATGTGCCCCCAAGTGTCTAAGTCTTGACCTCCCAAATTCGGGACAGTCAAGAAGGAAGTGCTGGCTAGTTTCTGCCGCATCTTTTTCCAATCAGCTTCTGCATACGTCGTCCGGTAAGATTCCCAGTCTTACAGCGTGTGTGCCAATAGGGCAGTGGCCCGTCAAGAGCCCCACTATTAAAGAGTGGCTAGCCTTACGGAGGGCAAAGAGATCGCTAGATCTCCTGCGATCTATCTTGGGCCAGAATGCTTTTGCGACCGCGCAAGTACCAATCCTAGCCAAGCGTTGACCAAGCATCCGCGAAGCCCAACTATCCAGCAGTAGAACACAAGAGGACACAGGAGCACCGACCCGTTCCCATTCTACCAATAACGATTCTAGTTTGCCTTTGCTTGCTAGCTTATCAGCTTTGCAGTTACCTGCTATTCCGCTGTGGCCTGGTACCCATACAAGTCTAATAATAAGTACTGTCGCCGCCAGAGACAGTGACGCCAGACACTCTTCAACCAGCCCTGAACACACTGTGAATGAGTTCAGGGCTAGTATCGCCGCTCTACTATCTGAGTGAATGGTCACTTCCCTAAAGGTGGACACTCTCCTGAGCAGCAAATCTGCTGCTACCTTGATGGCTGCAGCCTCAGCCTCGAAGACACTACAATAGTCGGGAAGTCTAAAGCTGGATTTGATGCAGAGCTCCCGACAGTAGACCCCTCCACCAACCTTCCCCCCAAGCTTTGACCTATCCGTAAAGAAGCTTACTGTCCCTCTTATCCAACGGCTTTTCCCTCCCAAATCTCCCTCGTCGGTATATAGGCAGAGAAAGAGCCGCCGGAGTTCGATATGGCGACTCCATGATCCAGATGATCCGGTATGCAGTCAAAGCTTGTGAGGATATCCGAGTGTTCAGATACACGCTCCTTTAGGAACCCAGATTGCCTGTGCCTAATAGCCACCTTTGCGGCCATACACCTTCCGGCAATGTCCAACGGCGTTATGTTCAGAAATGCATTAAGTGCCATGGTTGGGGTGGACCTTAATGCACCTCACATGCTGATGAGCGCAGCCCGTTAAACGCTTTCGAGTTTCTTAGAAAGTGTGGTCTTCCGTAAAACCCTCCACCACATAAAGACTCCATAGAACATTATAGGCTTTACTATGGTGTCATAGAGCCTCGATATATTCAAGATGACATCTTACACGAAATAGGAACGTCTTGTCACAAACTGCCCTATTTCACGATATAATAAAAATGTCATCACCAAATATTCATAGCGGACGCCGATATCTGTGCGCATTAGTATATTATATTATATACATACTATATATCACAATAATAATGGCAGTTTTCAATTCTATATATTAAAAAGAATATACTAGAAATCGATTACTTTTTAGAACTTTCACAGCATATTTATATGCAAGTATGTACATTGTTTTAGTCCTTGTGACACCATCAAACATATTTATATGAACTTTTTTCATTCATCACCCATTTCACAGTAATAATACAATTTGATGTACTGTACAAACATGGCTTATGTACCAGAATATATATATTAGGGTGCTTCAAAAATTTTTTAATTTTTCTTTTTCAACTCTTACCCCCTCAAATGTTAGTGATTGATAAAAAAATCCTCCCCCAAGCCAGGCGCTGTAGCTTAACTCTAAGGGGTCGCTTTTTTTATTTTAGTTTTCTAAACATTTCACATACGAATTTTCGTTTTTTCGTACAAACTTCCTTTCTCTAAAATAACCATCACATATTCAGAAAATTTACTTTTCAAACTTTAAAAACTCCCGCGACAAAGTTTGATTATCTCAATTAGACGATTAAACATATTGATTTGAAATTTGGAATTTTTACAAAAGAAAATAAAAAACTTTTCTGAGAATAATAATTTATAATACCTCGCTGCATAGAAATTCAAAAGTACGGTAAGTCTTTCACTCTTAGGAAAACAGCTGTACTGTGCGAACTATGAATTCCACAATGGCTATTACATTCTACAGCGTAGAGGCGTCATCACGGCGAGCTTGCGAACATTACACTTACATATATGCAATTATCACACTCTATTCAACCAAACTTTCACCCCAATCCTCCGCTCACCAAACGAGGCCAATCACGAATCCGGCTTGACATGAACCAATTGTTCCATGCAAGATGAACCAATCAAGTCTGTGCATCAAACAACTAATTAAAGAAAAACTAGACAGGTGGTTTTTTTTTACGTTGGGAAAATAGGAAATAAAATTCATTAAAATCATATGCTGTACTCGTAAACATATGGCCGTTTACAGCATATTATTATACTATATTAAATTAACAATGTATTTAAGGTATATAATTGAATAAGGATATATGCTGTATTGGTTGAAATCGCTTCGAAAATTAGCCATTATTTGTCATAAAAAGTAAATGACAAAAAAATGTTATTGTGGGATATCCATAAGAGATAGACATATGTATACCATCCTCGAGTTTTCTGTAGACCTTTTCAATGTGTACAATATTTAGTAAATTATTTTGATAGATCTTGTAGGGTTCAGCCTGCAATGTAAGCGGAAAAATTTAATTATTTACATCACTTTAGAAACCTCAAAATCCGAAGTTCAATTAAACTATGAGCCTGGAAAATATATGTCCCCGACTTCGAAAATGTGCCCTCGACTCGGTATTATTTAATAAAAAGATATTGTCAGTTTGTAGAGTTATGTTTTCCCTAAATATCGAAAATTCTCTTTTGGTGTCGCTGTGTTCACAAGAACGAACTCGAATAAACTCAGCTAGTCGAGTAGAATTTTTCTGTTTTCCTTTTCACAGAGTTTTGTCAAATGTTTGTGCGGTTGCATAGTTCATTTGTATGTTGGTCTTAAATTTTGATCCGAAATACTACTCCAACTAAACGGTGGATGGGTGAATGCCGTAACATATGCAAACGATATAGTGTTGTTGGTATCAGACATGTTTCCTTCAACAGTCAGTGAGATTATGAAGAGTTAAACTTATGGGATAAGAACAATGGACTAAGTGGCATCCCCAATAAAATAGAAATAAATTTATGATATTCACAAGTAAAAGCATCCCCCAGTTTCAACTTCCCGTACTATACGGTCTGCCCCCCTAAGATTGACACCAAACTGACCTGAAAAAGAAATATAATTGGGGCCTTATACCTAGTATAATCATGTAGATGTATACGGCTGTCATTAGACCTATTCTTACATACGGAACACTGGTATGGGGGCTAAACGGCTAACACTCTCTCTCTGCACCTATAGCTAAATATTATACTTGGAGATTGACACCAAACTGGCCAGGAAAATAAATGTAGAAAAAAAATAAATAAAGCCTATATGACCTACTACGTCAGCAAGAATTGGGGCCTTAAACCACATGATTAGGATGTTTACGCCTGTCATTATACCTATTCTTACATATGGAGCCACCATACCGGCCAGCGCTAAAGAAACAATACAATATCAGAAAATTGAATGGAATATAAAGAGTAGCATTTACTGGTGCAATGAGGTCTTGTCCGACTATCGCGCTTACTGTGGTCCTGCATAATGCACCTATAGACATCTATATTCACAAACTAGCTGCATGTTCTGCAATAAGAATAAAAGAATTGGGTAGTTGGAATCTGAAGAACTATGGACATAGTGATATCCTAAACCAACTCAACGTTAATAAATCGGACTACATTCTCCCAATGCTTGATTTCAATAGATTCTTCCAGGTGAGGATATCCTCTAAACGAGAATGAAGACGGGTCATAATAGGGGAGAAAGATATCATTTCGGTCTATACCGACGGGTCCAGAATAGACTACTGAGTAGGCACGGGAGTATATTCCGATGATCTGGACATTTCTCTCTCTATCCATCTACCGAACTCGGCTAGTATCTTCCAAGCGGAGTACTGGGCATAGAAAAGGCCTGCGAAGCTCTATTGAATAACCACGAGAGAGGATACATAAAGCAGCAATTTACACAGATAGCCAGGCGGCTCTCCTGGCCTTGTCATCGCTCATCACTAATTCCAGCATAGTCCATAACTGCAAGAAAGCACTGAGCTCACTAGAAGACAAGCTAGACTTGATATAGGCTCCCGGCCACAAGAACATTTGCGGCAACGAAAAAGCAGACAACTACAGACTAAATGCTACCATAACAGGGCATTGGCCATTTGGAGAACATGCGTCCAAAATGGGTATGCCCTACAACAACATTTGTCGAGGCTGCGAAATAGTAGGGATTAAGGAAACAATTTTCCATTTTCTGTGTGAATGCCCTGCCCTATCGCAGATCCGACACAGAACAGATGTCTACAAAAAGCATATCGCAACTATAAAATGTTTAGAAAGAGCAGCTGAAACGTGATAGCAATAGTAAAAATGTTTACGACTAGTGCATCAAAATGGCACAGCTAGTGCTAATTGAGCCCAAAATAAAACAGGGCTGCACTCTTACCTTCCTATCAACCTTAATTGTTAGCAGAAGAGCAACTCGTAACAACGTCAAGTTGAAGTCTGGGCGCATTTTGAAACTAAAAAATAAGTAGGCATAGCCATACGCAATATGCGGTATGAAAAGCAATAGATTATTTAATTTTAAATCACTGGCTAAATGGGCTTCTGAGCCCCTCTTATTAATATAACACAGCTACAGCCCACACATACACACTACATCTTCACACCATACTCAACACCTGGGCATCATACACATCATATTTTCATCCCACACTACACACCCCATACTCAACACCTCGGCATCATGCACACCGCATCATCATCTACACCAGTGGTTCCCAAACTTATTTTGTCTACCGCCCACTTTGAGAATAAATATTTTTTTAGCGCCCCCATTTTTTCACCTATTTAAAAACCACAATAACTTCAAGTTAATTATTGTGACTTATATATATGTATATTAACGGAGAATTCTAAACGAAACTTTTACTATAACCAGCAACTTGAAACCTAAGCGCAGTAGGTAACATACAACGGCGCTTAGGTCTCAAGTTAACTCTTACGGGCTCCAAGTGCCAATAAGAATGGTTATTGCAACGCAACTATATAGTATTAAAACAGAGAATCTTTTATTAAAAATAAACTAAACTAATCGATCCTTATATAAAAACTAATGTGAAGGATGAATATGATCCTGTTTAATAAGTTTGTTAATATCAGGTTCCAATTTACTCAAGAACAGTCGCAAGTCGCCACGTTCGGTAACAAGCAAACGATTTCTCTTTTTAGTAAGCAGTGTTGTCACAGCTTGAGTTCTTCTTCCAGCTGAGGTGACATTTGAAAACGGATCCAACACCCAGTCTGGTATTTCCAAGTTCAAAATGTCCTGGTATCGTTCGGTGAAGTCAATGTGGAGGTTTTCCAAATGTTGGCAGTAGGTAAAAAATTCGTCGATACTGCATGATACTGATAAATTCGGAAAATTGTGAAACTCACGTCTGCCCAGATTCTTTTTGTGTAGAAGCAGTTTGGCTGCGTAAGCAGCAACGACGTTTCTTGTTTTAATTAAATTTAGTTTATCGCCTTGCAGTTGGAGATTCATGTCGTTGAACAATTTATACAGGTCTGTCATGTAAGCTATATCATTCTTTGATGTTATGAGCTTGTCTTGAAATTCTGTATCTTTATTTTCCAAGAACTCTATAACAGAGTCAAACAGGTTTTAGAATCGAGTCAGACAATTGCCTCTTGATAGCCAACGAACTTCAGTATGAAACAACAAACGATTGAAATCCTCGTCATTAGTAACACAAAGCTGATGAAATAATCTATCATTCAAAGAGCTGTTGCGGATTTTATTGACTGCTTTGATGACATATTGCAGTGATTGAAATAGTTTTTCTAGCAACTTAATGTTGTCTATGAATAACGCAATGTACACCAAGGACATCTGGAATTTTATTTTTTAAGTACGCTATGAAGCTTTTATGGCGCCCTGTCATAGCCGGAGCGCCATCCGTAGCAACTGAAATAATATTTTTCAAAGCAATTTCTTTCTCATCGCAAAACTTTTCCAAAATATTAAATATGGTTTCGCCTTTGAATCGATCTTTAAATTTCTATCAAATAATAGTTCTTCACATATTTTCTCATCTTTAATAAAACTCACGTAAGACAACAACAATGCTTCATTAGTTGGTAAAGTGGACTCATCCAGCTGAATTGAAAATTGACTTGACCTCAGGTGATCGCACAATGATTCTTCAATGTTTTCAGCCATTTCATCACTTCGTCTTTGCACAGAATTATTACTCAAAGGAATTTTTCGGATAATATCTGCGCCCGGTTTATGAAGCACGGTAGTTATTACTTCATTTATTGCTGGCAATATTAACTCTTCTCCGATGTTATGTGGTTTGCCTTTTTGAGCAATTAACAAAGAAATATTGTAAGAAGCTCGAAGTCCGTCGTCATCTTGCTTAGCAGCCGCCGAAAATAGTTTTGCTACACTTGGCTGAGTATTATGCTTCTTCTGGATGCATTTTATTTAAATGATCTTGCAGTCTTGAAGGCTTCATTGCTTCATTCGAAAATGTTTTTAGACATTGAAGACACAAAGGCGAGGATGGGTTTGTGGGATTTTCAATGAATCCGAATTTAATGTATTCCGCACAGTATTGCCGTCTCTTCTTTTTTACTTCCGACATTGTTTTGCTTTGAGAAATACGTTTAACTTCGCGAGTAGTGTAAAGGAGGCGTAAGTAATGCTCATCTATTGCGCGCAAAACCACAAATGAATATAAAATAAATATTACATTGTTTATATAGGAATACTTAAGCACAATTATTATATAGTAGTCCAAAAATATGAATTCTTATTTTTCCTAGAAATACATTTGTAAAAAAGGATCTTTCTCCTTTTCGTATTATCTTATTTTCCCAGAAATACATTTGTAAAAAATGATAAAGATCCTTTTTTTATTTTTCACATAAAAGATTTAAGGAGTTCAGAAGCTCAAAACGTGCGCTACATCAGCTACCTACCCGACGTCATTTCGCAAGTGATAAAATAAATTATTCAAGAGCTCAAAGCATGCGCTACATCAGCTCGAAACTACCTACCCTACACCTTTGCGCAAATGATTATATGTATATATTGTCAGTTAGTATTCTATAAATTCTATCCTGTCGAGATGCC
The DNA here is from genome assembly GCF_016617805.1 of Bactrocera tryoni. NCBI lineage: Eukaryota > Metazoa > Arthropoda > Insecta > Diptera > Tephritidae > Bactrocera > Bactrocera tryoni. Next base: position 27,164,444 of record NW_024395977.1, read on the forward strand.
CCGTTATGAAACGGAGCGACCGACTGACATGATTTTAATTTTTTCTATATTCAATAAAATAGGACAGATATATGACCTACGCGGAGAGAAATATAGAATCGAGTTTGAGCAATCTTTTAATTCAAATTAGTTGATGTTCACAAGTTGTTGTTGAGAGTCGAGAGCTCATGTAGTCGTTGTCTAAGAGGCCTCCTAGCTAAATAAAATTACAAATAACCCCCCAGACCTCTACACAACGCCCCCATTTTCTTTCTGGGTCTCTTACCGCCCCCCTTGACACCTGCAGCGCCCACTAGGGGGCGTTAGCGCCCACTTTGGGAAACACTAATCTACAGCATACTTTCACACCACACACAAGGACACCAAAACACAATTAACAAAAGGGACTTGTGGACGGCGCGGAGCCTCTTTTGTTATCGGTCCGTGCGCATATACATGCATACGCTAACGGTGACAAAGTGGGAAGCAAAAGCCGTTGGCTAATAAAAGAAAAAAGTACCGATAGGACAAAGCCTTCACAAAAAAAAAAAAAATTACCGGTAGTGCCAAAAACAAATAGTGCAAAAGAAAATAAAAAATTTGAAAAGGAAAGGAATTTGTGGAAAAGACAACAAAGTGAGGAAATAGGAATTGTGAAAGAAGGAAACAGTGGTGTTAAAATCGCGAAAAAATTATATATACATAGGTAAAGATATGTATATACAAAACTCCTATACACTTATGTGCATAGTTTGTCAACATATAAAAAGTGAAGCTACAAAATAAAAGTGAGGTGACAGAAAGTGCTAAACATAAAATACATATAATATACATATATATGTATATGTATGTATGGTGAAACCAAAAAGGAAAAAAAAAGAGAAAAGTGAGGTGACAAAGTTGTGGTGCACAAACGGAGAAAAAAAAAAACATTATTACAAGCAAGCACAGTGCTTGAACAACAAAAGCCCAAAGTGAGACAAAATAGGAATCTGGAAACACAACCACAACACCAGCAGCAAAAGAACTGGGGAGAAGAAAAACAGTCACAAACCGGCACAAAAAGGCACACGCAATTCAAAACATACACAATTACAAGTATTATTCCCAAAAGCCCCTGGCGGAAATCAAAGTTAGTGGTATCGTTTCTTATCAATATTTATATAATTTTATACATATATGTGTGTTTGAAATTAAAAAAAAAAATTTTTTTAATTGCGGTTCTGACCAAAATTCCGGTCAAAAAAGAACAGAAAACCGTTACCAAACTGTTTTCGGTATCCGGTTTATTTCCCGGTAAAAACCGAGAAACCGCAAACAAAGCAGTTTGGTCCTGTATATAGCGGATTATTGATTGCCGGTAAATGCTTATCGTTGTGTTATAACACAGAAACTATCCCCAAAAACAATAAAGTATAAACAAGTATTTACTTGCAGAATTTTCCAGCAATACCCCTTATACTTAATCAAGTAAAAGCAGGATTGCTTAAAATAAGCTATGTCAATCATAAGAAAAAAAATATATGCGCAATTAAAATTGGAGATAAAATACATACATACATATATGTCACATACATATATTTCTATAACATCCAAAGAGCATAACTTGCTCTTTTACTAGTTACCATTAATATATATATTTCAAAAATACATATACATACATATATCTATAATTAAAAGATTATGAAATTCTCTTTTCGCGCACACACATGTATAGTATATGCGGCGCAATTATAAAAAATACATATACATAAAAACGAGTGAACTTGAGAAAATTACCTGCGGTTGGTTAATTCTCTTCTCGTGGTTTTTCATACGAACATATACATATATACATACGTATATGTATATATATGTACATGCGGGCGCAAATATACAATATATACTGAAAAGTATACCCGGTCGACATCGGGTACAAATTACATAACAAAAAAACTTTCCTTTTCATAATTAAATATTTGTACAAAAGTGTATTGTCACGTATGTAGATACGATAATTGCTTTAAAGTCCACATTGGCATATTTCCCGCAATACCCCTTGATTTTGGATCAACAAAAACAAGCAGGATTGTGTAAAAAACCAAAGCGTAATACATATGTACATACATGCATATGTATGTACAAAGTGCATTGATCTCTAAAACGAGCGCTCATTGGCACATAACAAATAAAATATCCACCTATAGGTATACCCAATAGGACAGTTGGACATAAAGCATATATAAAAGAAATATACACAGAAAAATAAAATACTTAAAATAATTTCCGGTCATTAAAAAATAATTAAATCAAATTTAAGCGATTAATTATTTACTTCATTTTAAAACTCTTATTAACTTAAAAGAGTTCGCGATTGCACATACATATTATCAAATACGAAAAGCGTTATCTTTATATCAATTTCGTTAAAAACTCTTATTTACTTAAAAGAGTTGTCGTCTAATCATATAAATACATACATATATAAACGAAAATATTTTTTGAAATCTCGGTCTATCAAAAAGCCATTTTATTTTATTGATTTTTTTTGAAACTCTTACATACAAAAGAGCCTTCTATTCAACATTTTATATACGAAACTTTTTCAAAACATCTACAAGTCTAGTTTTCACTAAGACGTTTTGATTTATTCTATACATATTTTAAATGGGCTCAGACTCAAAGGAATCTAAAAGAACTCAGTTGATTGCAGACGAAAAAACTCCATGTACACCGGCAGAAGCTACACGATCAAAGCAAGGTGCTACAAAACTAAAGAGGGGTAAAGATATTTCTTATACAAAATTCATTGCTGAGAGTGACAGTTTGATACGATACTGCACTCGATTTTCATCTTCACCGATCCAAGACAATTCTGAATCGGTATTAGAAATCAAAAAAGACAATTTAGACAATTTTCGGACGCGTCTCCAAGCTGCATATGACGCAATCGTAGAATCTGATGATTCAGATCTACCAGAAAATTTTAAATCCTCGGCTTGCTCAAAATACGAAAACTGCTTAGACTAATTCGAAGAGACAAAAGCCATGATCTCTGATCAACTAAAACTAATCAAATCAATTGCACCTACTCCACAACCGAGAGTAGAACTGCCACAAAGACAAGCCCAAGAGGCAAGTTCAGGCATTCACCTGAGTATGCGACACAGATATATTTCATGGTGGTTATGAACAGTGGCCGTCCTTCCGGGACATGTTTACAGCCGTGTACACAAACCATCCTAAATTATCATAAGCGCGAAAATTGTATCACCGCAGATACAAAACCAGCAGGCGTAAAGTCAAACAGTTGGCTCTCAATGCCGAAAATTTCAATTTTGCTTGGGAAGCTCTTAAAGCTCGTTACGAAAATGAGAGAATATTGGTCGACAAGCAAGTAATAATACTAATGAATGTAGGATTTAATTTAAAATGAACACACCACGTTTTAGTTGTATAACTTTATTTCTTTCGCACTTTATAATTCAGGCGGTGGCGCGACCGCATTGTACAACGTCTTCTTAACAACTGATGCTTAAACAATAGGATTCTTATTCTTTATACAAAAATGGATGATCCATATGGACCGTTACAATGATGGCTGCTGATGGACGCTTCGTCAATTAACAGCTGATTTTGCAGTGTTGCCATCTGAACTACATTATTCGTTCAATGACAACAATGCCACATGTTCTATATATTATTTCTTCCTACATGAATTTCCCAAAAATTCAGAAAGAAACCAGTGAAGAATTCATAAAGCTTCAATCCACTGTTTCAAATTGCTGTCGGTTTTATCGACACAGAATATTCCCACAGATAATTGGGACCCCATTCTGGTAAACATATGCACAGCTGCATTACCAGAAAAATCGTTACTTTTGTGGAAGCAATCGCTCTCATCGCGAAGAAAGTGCCCAACGTGGCAGCAAATGAAAGAATTTCTTACTACCCAATATGAAATTGCAGAAAGGGTAGATAAAAAACTAGTCAGAACGAAAAACGTTCAAAACGACTTCAATAGAAGCTTCAATAGACCCCAAGCAAGTAGCCACAATAATTTAAATATAAGCTTTTTAAAAAATCAATCGTTCACATCCGAACAATATAAGCAAACGTCATGCGAACTTTGTAGAGGAGGTCACAAGCTAAAATCGTGCGAAAAATTCAAAAAATATGAATGTTAGCGAACGAAACAATTTCGTAAGAACGAAAAAATTATGTACCAACTGTCTGTCACATGCGCATACGCTTGAAGATTGCGAAAGCAAATTTATTTGCGTTTACTGCCATAAAAGACATCATTCAATGTTACATATAACAAATTTTTCCAGCTCACCTCCAAACAGCGCAAACGTAAAAAGAGCAACAGGAATAGTTACAACATCAAATTCTGTAAACTGCCAAGAAGCACCATGCTGCTCAAAGGCGTTAAAAACCCAAACGCTACATAACGAAAATCACAGTAGGGTACTATTACCCACAGCAGTTGTCTCCATCGAACACCGAGGAGAACTGTTTAAACTCAGGGCCTTAATAGACCAAGGATCACAACGATCATTTATAGCGTCTAGGGCACAAAACATGCTACAGTTGCCAACAAAACTGGTCAATTTAGAAATCATGGGAATGGGCGGAAGAGTTGTTCAAAACTCAGTGGACTAGTTGCGGAACCAGTCACAACAATGACAACTCAAGTTGAGGATGTCCCAAACGAGTATCCCAATTCACAACTGAAAAAATTTTGGGAATTAGAAGAACTCCCCCCCATATCAATCACAACCCCTGAAGATCAGTATTGTGAGGACTTTTACAAAGCTACAACTACTAGATCAGAAAACGGTCGGTACGTTGTACGACTACACCACTGAAGCAACAATTTCCTGACACTCTCGCCTTAGGTCACTCTCGCACCTCTGCAATACAGCAGTTTCTAAGTATGGAAAGAAACCTACTTAAACAAGTAAGGAAGGGCTAAGTTCGGGTGTCACCGAACATTTTATACTCTCGCATGATAAAGTGATATTCGAGATTTCATTATTCGTCATTTACATATTTTTCAAATACCGTATTTGTGTCAAGTTTTATTCCGCTATCATCACTGGTTCCTAATGTATATATTATACAGAGAAGGCATCAGACAGAATTCAAAATATCGTTATATTGTAAGAAGACGTGGTTGTGAACCGATTTCACCCATATTTCGTACATGTCATCAGGGTGTTAAGAAAATATTATATACCGAATTTCATTGAAATCGGTTTAGTAGTTCCTGAGATATGGTTTTTGATCCATAAGTGGGCGACGCCACACCCATTTTCAATTTTTAAAAAAAGCCGTAAAATTTAGTTTCTGACGTTTTTTGTTAGTCGGTTAACGCACTTTTAGTGATTTTCAACATAACCTTTGTATGGGAGGTGAGCGTGGTTATTATCCGATATCTTCCATTTTTGAACTGTATATGGAAATGCCGAAGGAAATGACTCTATAGAGCTTGGTTCACATAGCTATAGTAGCTTCCGAGATATGCACAAAAAACTTAGTAGGGGGCGGGGCCACGCCCACTTTTACAAAAAAATTACGTCCAAATATGCCCCTCCCTAATGCGATCCTTTGTGCCAAATTTCACTTTAATATCTTTATTTATGGCTTAGTTATGACACTTTATAAGTTTTCGGTTTTCGCCATTTTGTGGGCGTGGCAGTTGGCCGATTTTGCCCATCTTCGAACTTAACCTTCTTACGTGTACCAAGTTTCCTCATCATATCTCTATATTTAGCCAAGTTACAGCTTTCACGGACGGACGGACAGACAGACGGACGAACAGACGGACGGACGGACAGACAGACATCCGGATTTCAACTCTACTCGTCACTCTGATTTAAAAAAAATTTAGTTTCTGACGTTTTTTGTTAGTCGGTTAACGCACTTTTAGTGATTTTCAACATAACCTTTGTATGGGAGGTGAGCGTGGTTATTATCCGATATCTTCCATTTTTGAACTGTATATGGAAATGCCGAAGGAAATGACTCTATAGAGCTTGGTTCACATAGCTATAGTAGCTTCCGAGATATGCACAAAAAACTTAGTAGGGGGCGGGGCCACGCCCACTTTTACAAAAAAATTACGTCCAAATATGCCCCTCCCTAATGCGATCCTTTGTTCCAAATTTCACTTTAATATCTTTATTTATGGCTTAGTTATGACACTTTATAAGTTTTCGGTTTTCGCCATTTTGTGGGCGTGGCAGTTGGCCGATTTTGCCCATCTTCGAACTTAACCTTCTTACGTGTACCAAGTTTCCTCATCATATCTCTATATTTAGCCAAGTTACAGCTTTCACGGACGGACGGACAGACAGACGGACGAACAGACGGACGGACGGACAGACAGACATCCGGATTTCAACTCTACTCGTCACTCTGATCACTTTGGTATATATAACCCTATGTCTGACTCTTTTAGTTTTAGGACTTATAAACAACCGTTATGTGAACAAAACTGGGGAAGTAACCCCAGGGGAGAAAATCGTCAACGGCAAATAATATTCCTTTTACCTGCCACATAACGCAGTAGTAAAGCCAGACAAAAAAACAACAAAAGTAAGATTTGTCTTTAATGCCTCAAAAACCACTAGTTCGTGGAATTCCCTAAATAATATCCTATTTACGGGACCCACACTCCAACCGGATTTAATGCTTCTGAAACTAAATTGACGTATATTCAAATACGAATTCAATGGGGACGTTGAAAAAATGTATCAGCAAAGAGTCGTACATAAAGACGACCAAGATTTTCAACGGATAATGTTCTGAAGATCCCCCACTAGTCCTTTACGCGACTTCAAATTAAAAACCGTTACGTTTGGCGTTAACTGTGCACCATATCTAGCCATTCGAACCCTACACGAATTGGCAGACCAGACAAAGTCAGAATTTCCTCTGGCAACTGAAGTGTTGAAAACTCAAACGTATGTAGACGATATTCTGTCTGGAAGTCACACTCTTCCACAAGCATACCAGGCCTTATCTCATGTAATAAAAGCCCTCAAATCCGCAGGGTTTCCAATAAAAAAATTACGGCAAATCACAAAAATATACTCAAAAATATTCCAAACGAAAATTTCGTGGCCACTAATTTCCTTATATTCGAAAAGGAAAGTACAACAAAAACACTAGGCATCCAATGGAATGTGATATCGCACCAGTTCTCATACGCGACAGAGTCCATAACCGCATTATCCGCCATAACAAAGAGGCAAATTTTATCCTCAATGGCAAAACTTTTCCATCCCGCAGGATGGCTTTCGCAAATTATGATACAAGCGAAAATCCTGATTCAAGAATTATGGCTAGACGGAACAGACTGGGACGAACAAGTGAAACCGCTTCGCTTAGAAAAGTGGTCCCAGTTTGCTAATAATCTAAAAGACATCTCGCAGATACAAATTCCACGGTGGGTAAACTATTCCCCCGAATACAAAGTGGAACTACACGGCTTCTGCGATGCCTCTAAAAAGGCATATTGTGCCACGATCTATGTGCGCACACAAAGCGACACCACAACCACAAGCCACCTACTAGCGGCAAAAGCAAAAGTCGCACCTCTAAAAACGATAAGCCTACCACGACTTGAACTCTGTGGCGCTCTGCTACCTCATGGTCCGATTCCGAAATCGTTCTAGCCTGGTTAGGAAAGCCACCACACTCGTGGAAAATATATATTTCTAATCGAACCTCTTAAATACTTGACCTAGTAGGAGCAGCCACATGGCGACATGTCGCCAGTGGCGACAATCCTGCTGATCTAGGAACAAGAGGAGGAGGATCTTGCAACCACCACGCTCTGGTGGAATGGCCCCCGATGGTTAACCGAATCCACAGATTCATGGCCACAATCGGCAATGCGCAACATAATCGCCCCAGAAAGTCGAAAAATGGACACCTATCATACAATAGCGGATGATAATGAAATCCTTGAACGATTTTCATCGTTCCCCCGAGCCCTCAGAGTAGTCGCACATATGCTCAAGTTCATAGAGTAACTTAAACTTAAAGTTAAAGGAGTAACTTACAAAAGGCAAAGGTCGCGCTTATCGCATCAACCCAAACGCGCTACTTCAGTCGCGACATATCATTACTCAGAGAGTCGAGGCCAATTGATAATAAAAGCTCACTCTTATTTCCAAACCTGTTTTTAGACACGAAAGGTGTGCTTCGTGCAAATGGTCGGCTCGCTAATTCAAGCCTGACGTACAACGAACGCCACCCCATCATAATACCTGAGAAGTCTCCTTTTGCCACATTGTTCCTGAATTACATTCATATATTAATGTTGGACGCCGAACAGCGCCTCATGCAACGTATGGTACGCAAAGAGTATTATATTCCCCGTCTTAAGACCCAGATCAAGAAATGCATTTTCATGTGCAAGACCTGCACTACGCATAAGCAAAAAATGCGAACGCAGATTTGGCAGCACTTCCACCTGAACGCTGCAATTTCGCTCAGCCTTTCACGACAACAGGTATCGATTTTGTTGGGCCTTTTCAAATAAAGGCGTCCATGCTAAGATCTCACACTCTCATAAAAGGCTATGTGGCTGTCTTTGTATGTTTCACGACAAAGGCAGTACACCTTGAGCTGTGTACTAATCTGACGACGGAGGCTTTCCTTGCGGCATTTGCTCGCTTCGTCCATCGATGGGGCTTACCCTCCAAAATCATGAGCGATAAAGGCAAAACATTCAAAGGAGCCCAACGAGCCACAGCAAAACAGTTTATTGATTTCTTAAGACAAGTGTCCCCGGATATCGTACAAAAGTGTGCCACTCAAGTTATCAATTGGCAATTTATACCTCCAAGCGCTCCTCATATGGGTGGTTTATGGGAATCAGCTTCAAATCTAATTTCAAGAAGCTAGCCGGCAGCTATAAATTTAATTATGAAGAATTCACGACATTATTAACTAAAATCGAAGCCGTGCTCATCTCACGGCCACTCACGGCACTCTCGCAAGATCCTTCCGACTTCCCAGCCCTAACTCCAGGGCATTTTCTAAAAGGAGCACCCATTCTGGCCACACCTGAGCCAGGCGTGCAGTCGCTATCCTTATTGAAAAGATGGGAAAGAATTAAAATTCTCCATCATAATTTCAGTAGCCGATGGAAAGAAGACTATATAAAGGACCTCCATAAGAGGTACCTATGGAAAAGTACAGAAAATGCGCCAAAAGTTGGAGATTGTGTCCTGATTCATGACGATTGCCGGGCGGCTAGGCCGCATAGAGAAGCTTTACCCAGGCTCCGACGGTCATATTCGCGTAGTCGATCTCCGTACGCAATCCGGAAAGCTAACAAGACCGCTCGTCAAACTATGCTTCCTACCGATCGCCGATAACCGCGAAACAAAAACCGATAAACCGCTTAAATAAATCGAATAAAAAAAAAAATAAAATTAAATTAAATAAAATAAACAAATAAATAAAATTTATATATAAAACACCACCCGAAACTACATAAGTAGTTGATTAACCACGACCCAATCATGCCGCATAACGTAGCAGCCATGTTCATATGCCCAAAATTCTAATTTAAATAACACTCTTCCATACAGATCAATATGGGTGCACACGGAGCGGGATACCAGCCAACATTTGTCCAAACATTTGTCCTGATTAAGCCCTTTTTTCAAAATAAATTTTAACGCAGAGAATAATATAATCCCGAGCGTTTCTACTCCCAAACAAGGTGAAAGTGTCAAATCAAGTGGTAAGTGCAAGGGTGCAGTATTCAGCTACTACACAGTTCTCTGAATTTCTATTATTATGAGCCATTTTATTTAAATTGGTTTATCTTTCTTTTCCGAGAACTTCTGTTTTCTTAAAATATCAATATTTAATTTATTCTTACAATACTTCTCTGCTTTATAGCTGCTGCTGATGTTGTTGCTGTTGATGTTGTATTTTTTTTTTTTTTTTTGTTAAAGCTGCTGCTCCTGTTTCCGCTGTTGATGTTGTTGTTTTTTTTTGTTATAGCTGCTGCTGCTGTCTCCGCTGTTGCTGCTGTTGATGTTGTTGTTTTTTTATTAAAGGTAATCCAAATGCAGTAATCCAATGGAATATATTAGAGCTCACTTTTAGAGTTTTCAACAGTTTTCTTTATTTTTTCTCAAAATAATTTTTGTTTTGCACTTTTGACGAATTCTTTCACTTTTTGCACTTGCTCGTTTAGGCAGTAATTTTGTTTTTGCTTTTGCTATGATTTTCCAACTCAAATGTATTATTTTGTTCTGCTTTGGAATTTATATGATTAGCTGTGTCTTTGCCACTTTTCTTTTAATAACAGTACTTTTGTTTAATAATAATTTATTTAGCTTTTCTCTGCTAGCTGAGCGGAGCTGAGCAGTGAATATGGAACCGTTCCGTTCGATTGCGCCAGTTATGAATTGAAAAGGTTGTTTATTATTCTGTAGCAAAAATCAGACTGACTCTGCCATCAGATCAGCAACTCGAGTCTGCCCCAATGTGTGGGTGTACCGCACATTCCAACAGATTCAAACTATGCTGAGTCTGCTGTTTTGGTCACGTACTGGCTGATCATGCGATGTGGTACACAATTGCATGCCGTCAGACGTAACCTGAGATGTAACTCGCGCTTTGCTCAAAGTATGGACAACATAATCGGCACTGAGCGTATTATTCGCAACACTATCACTCATCTTGAGACCAAGCATTTAATACTGGATGATATCTCGACAGAATAGACCACGTCCAGTATGCAGTATCGAAAATTTAGCAGGCGTTGTCGAGAGTGTACACGCGGACAGTGGAGAGTCCATTCGGCGCCGTTCGTAGCAACTCGGCTTGACGTATGGGACGACTTGGCGCGTTCTACGTCGGTATCTTAATTTTAAAGCACACAATATACAGTTTGCACAAGAACTGAAGCCGCCGACCTTCACAAGCGACGTCGCTTCGTCCTATGGGCTCTTGAAAAGTTCTAAGAAGACGTAACGTAACTGTCAATGACGACCGTTATTGCGCAATGATAACCGACGCCTGAACGAGTCATCGAAAACTGGTATCGACGGATGGACTGTTAGAGACGTATCCGCGGTCAGCATTCGAAAGGGATAATTATCAAAAAAAAAGGCAAAGAATGACCATTCGAATGATAATAAAAAATTCCTCATTAAATCTGTGTTTTTTTAGAAAAGAAGGGAACCTCGAACCTCACCCTTTATAATTTGAAATCCAACGTTGATTGTTATGCTAGAAAAAGTTAATAAGGTAGTTAAATTTAAATGCATAACATATCACAAAATTTTGTGAAATTGTCTAAACTTTTCAAAAACGCAAATTTTCAATCGTATTTTAATTTTCCATTTCGTAATTTTTCGATTGGCACTAGCGAGAAATATGTTTTCTCATTTGCGCTCTTTCATTAAGATCAAGACATGAAATGACAAATTCTGTGTGTTTCGAAAGTTCGAAATTGGTTAAACAAGAATTACCCATAAATGTGCGTTAGTGTCAGTGAACATATAACTGTGTTGAAATTTCTGGGAAAGTGGTTTGTCATGGCTGGCAGAGTTTTTAAAAAAAATTGTACTTTTTTTCACTGAGTGAGAAAAAAACAACAACATCATCATTTGATGTTCTCGTTCTAAATTACCTTGTTTGTTATGTGATACATTGGTTAGCAAATCACTTTATATTCTGTTGAATTTGTTACCGAATAGACTACCAATGTGTTACCCATAACATAGACATTTGTTAACGAATATGTTACGTATGTTTTATTCATAACAGAAGTATTTGTTTCCCGGATTTCTGTTGGTACTATTGTTTTGGTTAGCAGTTTGTTACCTTAGCGTTCGAGTATTTATTACCTAACTATCCGCTAGCTTTAACAAGCATATATATTAGCTCAAATTTCCCCGATATGTTATTATATTTGTTACCCATTTGTTACTTCTAATAAATTCGTTGATTAGTCTATCGGCTACCGTTTTGTTCCCATAACCAATTCCCAAAACTCAGTATTTTTAATGTTATTAAGTTTTATTTAATTGTAATAGCATATTTACTTAAACGAAATTAATTAATACCATATTGGTATGTACATATTTCTATATATATACTCGTATATATACATCGCGCGGTTAATGTTTTAAAAACATGTTGTTAATATAGACTGTTTCAAAATTATTTATAGATAGCAGTAATATATAGCAGTCATATTTTAACTTAAATATAAGTTAATAATAGTTAACTAAGTCAGTTTCTTAAGCTGCCAAAACTGCAATCCATGCAATCAAGCCTAGAAGCAGCGAGTTCGAATGTAGTCGACACCACCGACCCGTCGCTATCACTTATACGAACTAATAAGCAAAAAAAAAAAACAACTGGCACCCAACGGAGTGAAGGAAGTCCACCCTAAACCTTGGCAATTTCCAAATAAGAGAATCATCACCACCAACTGTAAATATTATGTACGTGAAAAGTTTTCAAATTCAAATATTTCCTTTTAGTATCACAGTGTTAGTGAAAAGCTTTAAACTTATAAAATCACGGTGTTAGTGAAATTTTCTTTTTTTTTATAAGTTCATAAATGGGTATTGCGATAGACCGTCGCATTATGCCTTGTATTTGAGTTTCTACACAGCAAACACCGTAATATTTTTTTTGTACTTACATGCACTCTTTAATAATACTTTAGTGCTTGTTCTAACTGTAATTCTATGAGCAACACCAAGACTAAAGAACATTGGACCGACTTGATAACCAACCACTGGCTCGTCGAAATTTCAAAGTATCATCAATGTAGCCGTCAGCGCCACATTACAGGTTCAAAGAAAAGACTTTGAACGTTGCTTACGTCTTGGGACGGCGAGAATGCGGCCTAGACTAGCCTCTCCGTTTCGATGTTGTATTGCGATGACGCCAAAACGGATCCTTTGTAGGGAATACTGGCCTTCGCAAGATGATAGGTCCGACGGAGCGGTGGAGCAGCGGTTGTGCCGCATGCATATTCAACCCTGATAACCTGTTGTATACTTCCGCGTGAGATGTGTAGGACCCTAACAAATTAGGCGATGGCCATATGACTGGGCGACCTGCTGGCGGTGCTGGGAGTCAATCCCTTTGAGATGGCACAGTGAGGGCACCGATGTCGGCGGCGACATAGAGCGCATTGGGTTTGTTGTGATATTGGAGTCAGCGTGTCCCTAGGCGTCGCCGTTGGAACTGCTCGGGGAGCGATGGTTGTTGGCGGCGTTGCTCCAGGTGTAGCCTTAGAGCGAGGAACAGTAACGGTCAAACATATACTGGGCGTTAGTGCAGTTGGCATATCCGCATCCATATTTTTATTTATTTTTGTGATCTATATTCATATGGGCGTTGGTGCCACGTAATGTATTTTGCATTTTTCTCTGTTTATTAGTTACGGTTTACGTTTTGGTTTTATCGACGGTTGGCAAAACGCATAGTTTAACGAACGGTCTCGTTAGTGTTCCCGTTTCTGTACGGAGATCGACCACGCGAATATGACCGTCGAGGCCGTAGTAGAGCTTCTCTATGCGACCAAGCTGCCATTCGGTAGGGGGACACTATCGTTATTGATCAAGACACAATCTTAATGTTTTTTTTCCATCGACGACTGAAATCATGATGGAGAATTTTAATTCTTTCCCAACGGTTTAAGAAGAAGGGTGACTCCACGACTGACTCAGGTGTGGCCAGAATGGGCGCTCCTTTAAGAAAATATCCTGGCGTGAGAGCAGTAATGTCTGAGGGATCTTGGGAGAGTGCAGCGAGAAGTCGTGAGTTTTGAACGGCTCTAATTTTAGTTAACAATGTCGTGAGTTCTTTATAATTAGATTTGTGATTTCCATAAACCACACATATGAGGAGCGCTTGGGGGATTAACTGGCAATTGATACCTTGGGGAACGTATTTTTAGACCATGCCAGGTGAAACTTGTTTCATTAAAACAGCAAACTGTCTTTCTGTAGCTCTTTGAACTCCAATAAATTTTGCTTATGATTTCTGATGGAAAGGCTCGTTGACCGACGAAGCGAACAAATGCCACGAGAAAACGTTCCGTTGTCAGATAAGTACGTAGCTCAAAGCTCAAAGTGTACTGCTTTTGTTGTGAAACAGACAAAGATAACCACATAGCCTTTCATGAGGGTGGAAGATCTTAGCATGGAAGCTTTTATCTGAAAAGACCTATTAAAATCGACACCCACAGTGATGAAAGACAAAATTGCAGCGTCCAAGCGGAAATGCTGCTATAATCTGCGTTCTCAATTTCTTCTTATGCATAGTTCAGATCTTTCACATGAAATTTGCCTTCTTCTTATTCTTTACTGGCGTAGACAGCGCTTGCGCGATTATAGCCGAGCTTTCGTCGTTTCTTCTTTTTGCTACGTGGCGCCAATTGGAGATTCCAAGCAAAGCCAGGTCCTTCTCCACCTGGTATTTCCCACGGAGAGTACATCTTCCTGTCGCTCTGCTTATCTCGGTGGGTACTGCGTCGAATACTTTCAGAACTGGAGTGTTTTCGTCCATTCGAACAACATGACCTACGCGGTGTAGCCACTATCTTTTAATTCGCTGAGCTATATACATACATGTCATTGTATATCTCACACAGCTCATCGTTCCATCGAATGCAATATTCGCCGTTGACATCATTGGTGGTGTTGATACTGGTTCAAAGATAGACGTAATTATCTACGACTTCAAAGTTATGACTGTCAACAGTGATGTGAGAGCCAGTTTGCGAGTGCGACGACTGTTTGTTTGATGACAAGACTTATTTCGTCTTGCCCCCGTACACTGCCAAACCCATTTACTTTGCTTCCTTATCCTTCTTCTTAATTGGCGTCGACACCGCTTACGCGATTATAGCCGAGTTAACAATAGCGCGCCAGTTATTTCTTTTTTTCGCTACGTGGCGCCAATTGGATATTCCAAGCGAAGCCAGGTTCTTCTCCACTTGGTCCTTCCAATGGGGTGCAGGTCTTCCTCTTCCTCTGCTTCCCCCGGCGGGTACTGCGCCGAATACTTTCAGAGCTGGAGTGTTTCCGTCCATTCGGACAACATGACCTAGCCAGCGTAGCAGCTGTCTTTTAATTCACTGAACTCTGTCAATGTCGTCATATATCTCGTACAGCTCATCGTTCCATCGAATGCGATATTCGCCGTGGCCAATGCGCAAAGGACCATAAATCTTTCGCAGAACTTTTCTCTCGAAAACTCGTAACGTCAACTCATCGGTTGCAGTCAGCGTCCAAGCCACTGCACCATATAGCAGGACGGGAATTATCAGCGACCTACATAGTTTGGCTTTTGTTCGTCGAGAGAGGACTTTACTTTTCAATTGCCTACGTTGGAATTCTTGGCTGACTTTGTTGGTTGTGTTAATACTGGTTTCTAAATAGACGAAATTATCTACAACTTCAAAGTTATGACTGTCAACAGTGACGTGAGAGCCAAGTCGCAAGTGCGACGACGATTACAGGAGATATTTCGTCTTGCCCTCGTTCACTGCCAGACCCATTTTCTGTGCTTCCTTGTCCAGCCTGGAAAAAGCAAAACTAACGGCGCGGGTGTTGAGGCCGATGATATCAATATCATCGGCATACGCCAGCGGCTGTACACTCTTATAGAAGATGGTACCTTCTCTATTTAGTTCCGCAGCTCAAACTATTTTCTCCAGAAGCAGGTTGAAGAAGTCGCACGATAGGGAGTCGCCTTGTTTGAAACCTCGTTTGGTATCGAAAGACTCGGAGAGGTCCTTCCCGATGGTCGATTCTTCTTTCACGGGTCTTTTCCAAGATTTGGCGCATGGTGAATATCTGGTCGGTTGTTGATTTTCCAGGTCTGAAGCCACACTGATAAGGTCCAATCAGTTTGTTGACGGTGGGCTTTTAACTTTCACACAACACGCTCAATAGAACCTTATATGCGATGTTGAGGAGGCTAATCCCACGGTAATTGGCGCAGATTGTGGGGTCTCCTTTTTTATGGATTGGGCATAGCACACTTAAGTTCCAATCGTTGGGCATGCTTTCGTCCGACCATATTTTACAAAAAGAAGCTGATGCATGCTCCTTATTCGTTCTTCGCCGCCGTGTTTGAATAGCTCGTCCGGCAATCCGTCGGCCCCTGCTGCTTTGTTGTTCTTCAGGCGGGCAATTGCTATTCGAGCTTCTTCATGGTCGGGCAATGGAACGTCTGCTCCATCGTCATCTATTCGGGAATCGGGTTCGCCTTCTCCTGGCGTTGTGCGTTCACTGCCATTCAGCAGGCTGGAGAAGTGTTCCCACCATAATTTAAGTATGCTTTGGGCATCGGTGACTAGGTCTCCTTAGGGGGTTCTACAAGAGTATGCTCCGGTTTTGAAACCTTCTGTAAGCCGCCGCATTTTTTCGTAGATTTTTCGAGCATTACCCCTATCGGCCAGCTTATCAAGCTCTTCGTACTCACGCATTTCGGCCTCTTTCTTTTTCTGTTTGCAAATGCGCCTCGCTTCCCTCTTCAACTCTCGTTATCTATCCCATCCCGCACGTGTTGTGGTCGATCGTAACTTTGCGAGGTAAGCAGCCTGTTTTCTCTCCGCTGCGACACGGCACTCCTCGTCGTACCAGTTGTTCTTTTGCACTTTCCGAAAACCAATGGTTTCGGTTGCAGCTGTACGTAAGGAGTTTGAAATGCCGTCCCACAGTTCCCTTATACCGAGTTGTTGACGAGTGCTCTCTGAGAGCAGGAGTGCAAGCCGAGTGGTAAATCGTTTGGCTGCCTGTTGTGATTGCAGCTTCTCGACGTCGAACCTTCCTTGTGTTTGTTGACGTGCGTTTTTTGCTGCACAGAGGCGGGTGCGAATCTTGGCTGCAACAAGATAGTGGTCCGAGTCGATGTTAGGACCTCGGAGTGTACGCACGTGTAGAACACTGGAGATGTGTCTTCCGGCTATCACAACATGATCGATCTGGTTGGTGGCTTTTCGATCCGGAGACAGCCAGGTAGCTTGATGTATCTTCTTGCGCTGGAATCTAATACTACAGATAACCATATTTCGGGCCCCGGCGAAGTCAATCAGCCTCAACCCATTTGGGGATGTTTCGTCGTGGAGGCTGAATTTACCGACCGTAGTGCCAAATATACCTTCTTTGCCCACCCTGGCGTTAAATTCGCCAAGCACGATTTTGACATCGTGGCGGAGGCAGCTCTCATAAGCGCGTTCCAAGCGCTCATAGAAGGCATCTTTGGTCACATCGGACCTTCTCTTCCGTCGGGGCATGGTCATCGATTAGGGAATCAGGTTCGCCTTCTTCTGGCGTTATGCTTACACTGCCATTCAGCAGGCGGGAAAAGTTATCCCTCCATAATTTTAGTATGCTCTGGGCATCTGTCACTAAATCATCTCTGGGGGTTCAACTAGAGTATGTTCCCGTCTTGAAACCTTTTGCTAGCCGCCGCATCTGGTTTGGTAACCAGTATTTAAGAAACAGTTTAATATCAGGAAACTAAATAGAATACAAAGAGCAGTCTGTGCAGGGGTTCTTTTTCGTTAATGGCGCGCCAATCTTTTCCTTTCTTTAGCAATTTCCCGCCAATCCGAGATACCAATTGGAAACAGGTTCTTCTCCTCTTTCTCTGCTTCCCCCAGCGGGTACTGCGTCGAAATTTTTCATAGCTGGAGTGTTTTGATCCATTTGGATGACATGACCTAGCCAACATAGCCGCTGTCCTTTAATTCGCTGAACCATGTCAATTTCGTCGTATAACTCGTCCAACTCATCGTTCCGTCGAATGCGTTATTCGCCGTTGCTCTCTAGAAAACTGGTAGCGTCGACTCATCCGATGCTGTCATTGTCCATGCCTCTGCACCATATCGGAAACGGGTAACTTATGAGTTTGGTCTTTGTTTGTCCACAGAGGACTTTACTTCTCAATCGCCTACACAATTCGAAGTATGCAAGAGAAGAGAGTGAATATCTAGTCAGTTGTTGGTTTTTTAGGCCCAAAGTCAATGATAAAGTTCAATCTTAATCTTTCACACAATATGCTGAATAGAACATTATATGCGATGTAGAAGGGGCTTATCCCATGGCAGTAGGCGCATGTTGTCGTACGACCATATTCTACAAATAATTTGATGCATGCTTCTTATCAGTTCTTCACCGCCGCCTTCACACGGATAATTGCTATTCGAACTTCTTCACGGTATGCTTTCCCTGCCAGTCAGCAGGCTTTAGAAGTGATCTCTCCATAATTTTATTATGGTCTGGGCATAGGTTACTAAATCACCTCTTTGGGTTCTATAAGAGTATGCTCCAGTCTTGAAACCTTCTGTTAGTTGCCGCATTTGTTGTAGAATTTTCGGGCGTTACCCTTGTCGGTCAGCTTATCAAGCTCTTCACACTCACCCATTTCGGACTCTCTCTTTTATCCCATCCAGCATGTGTTGTGGTCAATTGTAACTTTGCGAAGTAGGCAGTCTGTTTTCTCTCCGCTGCGACACGGTACTCCTCATCGTATTAGCTGTTTCTTTGCCTTTTCCAAACAAAAATGGTTTCGTTTGCAGCTGTACATAAGGAGCATGAAATGCCGTACCACAGTTCCCTTATACCGTGTTGCTGACCTTGTTTATACTCATTTTAATTTGAAATATTATTTATAGAAGCTAACAATAGTTAACGTAGTGAAGTTCCCATGCTGCCAAAAATTACAATGCATGCAGTCTGGATCGTTTACTTCAGCTGTTGTAATTCGATGATCAGCTCGATGCATGAGCATGGCACATGAGTGTGGGAATGCTTATGTACATAAGTATTTAGAGACCGACGCTAACGGCAGCAGAGACGGTAAGAATAGTAGGTTAGCAGTAAGCTTACTGATTTTTAAATAAACAGTTTTTGAAAGAGACTCAAAGTGTTAACTCAGTTAAAATAACTTGGGTTTCGCTACCGCTAAAGGGAAATGATAGGAATTCAATTAAAAATAACTGGCGCCCAACCAGAGGAAACCCACGTAGAAAGGACCACCACCACCACCACCACCATCACCTGGAGGCAGAGGAATTAAGACCCCACCGATTAATTATGTAAGTGAAACTTTTTTTTCTCTCCGCCTTCCGTTTATAATTATATTAGTGATAGAATAGAATAGAATTTAATTGAGGTATGCACTGCGACCTTGGGTCTATTGTGCCCTCTCCTAACTCACAGGGACTCACCAAGCCCCATCAAATCGATAAATTCTAGTATTTTGCTGGGAGCAAGTGAGTCGATGTGATCCCTATCCGGAAATATGGTTCCAAGGGCCTTAGACCTTCGTCTGCAGACTGCGATGCAGTCGATTAGCAGGTGCTCCGGGTTTCAGGTTCCCTGTCGCAGAACCGGCAGTTAGCGCAAGTCCTAGGTTGAATAGGTGCCTTTTCAAGTTGCAGTGGCCGGTATAGAATGCGACCAAGAGGAGGTTGATTATCGATCTAAACCTATTAAGGTTGTACCCCCCTATTAGCAACTTGCCATGCCGCACACCATGCGGCCGTTGCCAATGACCTTCTCTACCCACTCTCTCTTCCTTACGGAGCAGCTCCTTTATAGCGTGGGGGCCCACCCCAGTGAACGGTTCGGGCCCTACCATATTTGCCAGTCAGCCAGCCAGTTCATTGCCGGCTATGCCTCTATGACCAGGTACCCAAATTAGGTGTACCTGGTTCAATTCAGCTAGGCTGTTTAGCCCTTCTCTACACTCCTGCACTAGCAGCGATTTGATCTCGTAAGCGGAGATCGCTTTTAGTGCCGCTTGGTTATTCGCTCATTTTGATAGCCGCGATGGAGGTTTATCTCTATTCACCGACTTATGGCCAAGACTTCGGCCTGGAAGATACTGGGGAATCTGCCCATCGGTATGAATAGCCTTGTGCGTGGACCTGCGATCCCTGCACCAATACCTTCCGACGTCTTCCAGCCGTCAGTGTACCACTTCAGTGTACTATCCCTCAGCACCAGTTCAAGAGTGGAGTCAGGCGCAGGACCTCCAGCGCCGCCGTTGGGCAGATTTGCATAGCGCCCGTCATGCAGACGCATGCTTGCCGCTGAAGCTTCGATAGTTTCATCTCCACCGAGGCCTGTGCCGCCACAGAGGGCCAGGACACTATGTGACTATCGGTTGCGCAATCATGGTGTACAACCACCTGACAATCCTTGGCTTGCAACCCCAGGATTTTGCTGCCAGCCGATTGCACACCATTAGTGCCTTTGTCGCCAAAGACACCTTTTTTGCCCACCCTGGCGTTAAATTCGCCAAGCACGATTTTGACATCGTGGCGGGGGCAGCTCTCATAAGCGCGTTCCAAGCGCTCATAGAAGGCATCTTTGGTCCCATCGGACCTTCTCTTCCGTCGGGGCAAGGTCATCGATTAGGGAATCAGGTTCGCCTTCTTCTGGCGTTATGCTTACACTGCCATTCAGCAGGCGGGAAAAGTTATCCCTCGATAATTTTAGTATGCTCTGGGCATCAGTCACTAAATCATCTCTGGGGGTTCAACAATAGTATGCTCCCGTCTTGAAACCTTTTGCTAGCCGCCGCATCTGGTTTGGTAACCAGTATTTAAGAAACAGTTTAATATCGTTGGGCAGATTTGCATAGCGTCCGTCATGCAGACGCATGCTTGCCGCTGAAGCTTCGATAGTTTCATCACCACCGAGGCCTGTGCCGCCACAGAGGCCCAGGACACTATGTGACTACCACCCTGCGGATGATGATCTATTATCTTCTCCATAGTTTTCAGTAGAAAGGAGGTTAGGCTAATTGGCGTGAAAGATTTAGCCAAAGAGTAGTCCTTCCTTCCTACTTTCGGTATGAAGATTACCTCAGCTGTCCTCCATGATTCAGGGATGGAGGCCAAGGCTAGGCTCTCCCTCTGCAGCGTAATCAGGGGTGGCATCAGGACCTGCTCACCCTGTTGTAGAAGCGCTGGGAAGATGCCGTCCACTCCCGGAGACTTCAACCTTTCGAACGAGGCCATTGCCCACCTGATCTAGTCCGTCCGCAGTAAACAATTGCTTAACGATAGCCCAATCAGTGCGGGATGGCCTGTGTTCAGTTACGGGCCGACACCGGTAAACCGGAATAATCTCCGGGAAGTTAGCACGCAAGAGCTCTGTAGCTCTGTCCTCCGCGCTGGTCGCGAATGTCCCGTCATTCCTTTTGATGGCTAGCACTGTGTCCGTCTTCCCTTTAGCCAAAGCTTTGTACAGCCTAGCAGCTTCTGGTGTGGAGGAGACGTTTTCACAGAATCTCCTAAAGCTAGCCTGTTTAGCAGGCCTGATCTCTTTATTGTACAGTGTCAGGTTGCTCCTATACTCTTCCCAGACCCCTGTACGTTTAGCCTTATTAAATAGGCTGTGCACCTTCTTCCTTAGGTCTGCGAGTTTCCTTGTCCACCAGGAGCAATTGCGCCTGTCTGTGGATACTCCAAAGGGGCAGCTGTCATTGTACGCGATAATGATGGACCCGTTAAGCGCGGTCAATCTGCTCTCCATTCCCGGACCCGTGGCGCTACTGTCAGTCTGCCCCACCCTCCTCAATCCCTCATCTAGCCTCTCCCTGAAGGCACTCCAATTGGTCCTTCGAGGGTTGCGTCTAGGAGGGAATAGCTTGACCCCTGCCCTCAGCGCAAACCTTACAATTCTATGGTCCGACAGGGAGGGCTCCGTTGAGACTCTCCACTGCGAGACCAGCCCGGTTGCAGGTTCATTACTGAGAGTGATGTCCAACACTTCCCTCCTGCTTATAGTTATGAATGTGGGTTCACACCCTACATTCTCTATCGCTAAATTACTGCCTACTACATATTATAACAGGGACTCACCTCTCACGTTGCAGTCGGTGCTGCGACATTCCATATGGTGAGCGTTCGCGTCGCAACCGATGATAAGGGGGAGCTTGTGCAGTCTGCAGTGCTCTACCAGCCTTTCCACCGCCTCCGGGGGTGCCGTTGCTGCCTCTCCTGGAAAGTATGCTGAGGCCAGGACGAAGTCTTTGCCCTCAGTATCCCTAGCCTGCACCGCCACCAAATCCTGCGTCAGAAACTCTGAAATGCAAACGAAATCAGTATTGCTTCTGACAACTATAAATCCTAGGCCTGCTATGCATGATTGGCACATCTTCCGCGTCGAGGAAGCTAAACTTCCGCCTAGCCCCTCGACCCCTCTTACCTTCCGCTGCCCCGATCTCCTTCTCCTTTCCGCTTCCGTAGTCCTTTGTCGTTGCCCTTTGTCCGTCATCGAATCCAATATTTGCGTTTGTTTTTGTGTTGTATTGTTGTTGTCCATCATTTTCTTACGACCCTTGGCTCAACAGGGTGAGCTATCGGGTCTATGATCGAGCTGGGGAACTGGAAGGTCCGCCACGCCAGAGCCCCTTGGCGCGGTAAGGCCACCGTTACTTCCCAATTCGGCCCGGTGTTGGGAAAGCCCCGTTAGAATACAGCCACATTCACCTCCAGGCTGCAAAGTTCCAATGTGCACGGGAGTCGCATAACACCCTGGACTAGGAGGTAGTAGCTCTTGGTTAGCGCAGCACCAACCACACAGGATTGGGGGGCGCCGAGTATGCCTTGCGCCTAAGCCCCTACACCGCGACAAGGTGCCTACCATTCGCAGAGGATATTAGTGATAATTTGACAATTTAAGCGTGGGTGTAATAAACAGGGTTATACTTTGAACTGCTGTTTCGCATTTTTGTATTTTTTTTTGTGCTCTTACGTCCGCTACCCGTCCGTGCCATCTTAACTACCTTGCATGAGCAAAATTAAGACTGACGAACTGTTGAACAGACTTGACAACCAACTTTAGACAAGCAAGCGTCTCAAACGCGAACAAGACATGAATGAACAACAACTGCAGGGTATTATCAATGCGGCCGTCAGCGCCGCACTACAAGTACAAAGGAAAGACTTTGAAACCAAGCAGAGCAGCTTACAAACCAGTTTCAGTCCACAACTGTGGCAGCTGCTAAAATTAAGACTTATGGACCAATAAAAATCATAGAGTGATGTAGTTAAATCACTTCCAGAGTTCGATGGCTCACAGGAGCAATACGCTATGGCCGCGTATGATATAATTAAAGCCTACGTGGGTAGTTCAAAACACTACCAAGCTGTCCTTGGCATTCGCAACAGAATTAGGGGATCGGTTGACGCTATCATTAGCCGTTTAGATTTTACATACTCAGACAAGCGACCATTGCATCTGCTCGAGCAAGAGCTAGCAAGGCTATGGCAAGGACAATTGTCGATTATTCAATTTTATGAGGAGGTTGTAAAAAACTCACACTTCTCACAAATAAAACTACAATGACGTTTGACACCGACCAGTCACGTTACATGAATGACAAGCATAGGGCCGATGCACTGCGCGTATTCGTCTCTGGGTTAAAGATAAGCCTAACGGATGTTCTTTTTGCGGCCCAGCCCAAAGATTTGCCCTCGACTCTTGCAGTGGTCCAGGAAATAGAAGAAAATCACGATAGGCACGCATTTGCGGCCCAGTGTGCAAGATCGTTGGAGGAAAAAAACCTCAGACAACCTCAAAACCTATCTTATCAAAAGCAGCCCGACATTCAGTACAGGACTGAAAAAAAAACCCTATTTCACTAGGGAGCAAAGAGCTCGCCTTCCCAAGCGCGACCAAGTCGAGAAAATTGAAGTCGATCCATCCTCGCGGTTCCGTCAGAGCACTAACTTTCCAAACCAGAACAACCAGATTACGCATAACTCAAGCTTACCTATAGCACATCCCTTTAGCAATAGTCAACCACAAGGTGCGTTCAAGAGACCTGCGAATTCTCAAAGAACGTCGGACTACAGACGCCAGAGGATTAACCATTTGACGGAAGAAAGAAGCGAAGTGTATGATGCAGTATAGACCCCGTTTGTGGTTAAAACAATTCACGGTGTACAAATGAGCATCCTCGCCGACCTCAACACACACACCACATCACTAACACGCAACCTTCACCATACCTCATCACATCGATTGAAACTTACATCCCTAACACACAACATTCACCACACCACACCACTCTTACAACCCACATTCTACACGAGAGCAGCACACACCGACACCCACACCTACACACATGTACATCACCACATTCACACCATTCTATTTAGCGCAAACGGGGATAAAGAAGGACCGTTGATCAGATTCAAGTTCAGTCAGTTCGTTAGCGACACTATCATCGATCCCGCTTCGATTCGCCGCCATCCTTTTGCGACAGTATTAAAGAGTTAACCTCAACTCCAAAACCGTGTATTTATTCATCCTTTTGCGACATTATTAAAGAGTTAATCTCAACTCTAAAACCGTGTATTTATTAATTTTTTTAAATAAAATCTCCGTTGGATACAACTCCCCTTTTTTTTCGGTAGTGAAATTATTTGGATTTGTGGTGAGTGGAAAAACATATAAAAGGTGAGTGCACTCTTCTAACATGGTCCTTCGAGCCATACAGAAAGGCACATTGGTAAAAAATTAAAAGGTGAAGTGCAGTGACACAAAAATACAGAAATTAAATTTGGTGACAAAAAAAATATATATATTATCAAGAAAATATATATATGCACATATGAACAAAACATACATACAAAGAAAGATTGTGGTACAACAGCAAAAAAAGTGAAAGTGAAAGTGCAGTCACCCAACCAAAATGACCAAATAAAAGTGCAGTGAAGCATATTCAAGTGCAAAAACAAAAGGAAAAATCTTCACTAATACAAACCCCCTATCGTCAAAAACAACAATAATTTAAAATTTTCCAATTCTACGAACAAAATAAAAACGGGCACGAAACTTAAAACATCATTTTAAATTAATGTATAACAAAACTAAAACTAAAAGAAACACCAGCACAGCAGAACAGCGGAATGGGAGCGACTAGCGACTCAGCAACAGAACAGACAACGTAAAGTACACACTCACCCGATTCTGGCATACATCTCCCCAAAACCCTTGAGGGAGATCAAAGTGAGTGTATCCATTCCACATTTGATTTTTATCATTATATATAATATATGTATATATGTATGTATCATTGCGCCAACGGTCAACAGCATAAAACCGATAGCTTCTAAATCCGTTTAGTAAAAACTTTTAGTGAAAGCTCGGCGGTAAATTCAGTTACCGATATAATCGCAACACAAAACGGAAAATAATAAATATGTATGTATCTGCAATATACGTATATATAATTTTTATAATGAAATAAATTATTATTCTTTGCCCTTAAAACTTCCTTCGTGTACACAATCCACAAAACAATAAAAAAAAATATAAAATATATTTATTCAAGTATTTACTTGCTAATTATTCTGGCAATACCGCTTCGGCTTAGTAACTGTGAGAGGGATACTTGCAAATGCAATACCGCTTCAGCTTATTAAACTATGAGAGGGATTGCTTCCAAAGAAGTAAGCAAGGGCAGAAAGAAGAATAAAACATAAAAAGAACAAAAAAAAACAAAACGCAAGTAAATACGAGCGCAATACAAGCGATAAACGCGTTATTAAATTCTTTGTCGTTAATAACGGCTCTTATTTTATTGAAAAGAGCTTCCGGTTATATAAGCATATATTTTAATAATTCAATTTTTCGGAAATAACAACTCTTATTTATTAAAAAGAGTTTTCAGTGACAAATTTTTCTATTATAATAAAATATACATATATATTTTATTAAATCAAATTTTCTGAATGAGCACAGATTCAAAAGAATCTAAAGCAGAATTCTTAAGAATTCCCAAAATGATTAATGATGACAAAAGTCCATGTACACCTGCTGAAGCTACACGCTCTAAGCAAGGTGCTACAAAGCAAAAAAGGGGGAGGGACATTTCTTATATCAAATTCATTTCTGAGAGTGACAGCTTGATTAAATACTGCACTCGATTTGCATCTTCACCGATTCAGGACAACTCTGAATCGGTACTAGAAATAAAAAATAAATCTATTGACAATTTTTGGACACGCCTCCAAGCTGCATACGACGCAATAGTAGAAACTGATGATTCAGATCTACCTGAAAATTTCAAATCTTCGGCTTATGCCAAATATGAAAATTGCTTAGACCGCTATGAAGACACAAAAGCAATGATATCAGATCAATTAAAACTTATAAAGTCAATTGCACCTACTCCCCACAGTAGAGTAGAGTTACCACAATTGCAAGCCCAAGAGGCAACAGGCATTCATCTCAAAGTGCCAGCGTGCGATACAGAAATATTCCATGGAGGTTATGAACAATGGCCGTCCTTCCGGGACATGTTTACTGCCGTGTACATAAACCATCCAAAACTATCGCAAGCGCAAAAATTGTATCATCTCCGATACAAAACAAAAGGTCAAGCAGGC
Organism: Bactrocera tryoni; assembly: GCF_016617805.1. Taxonomy (NCBI): domain Eukaryota; kingdom Metazoa; phylum Arthropoda; class Insecta; order Diptera; family Tephritidae; genus Bactrocera; species Bactrocera tryoni. Next base: position 27,190,836 of record NW_024395977.1, read on the forward strand.
GTAATAGTAAAACAGTTCGCATTAAGTGATGACGCTTTCAATTTCGCTTGGGAAGCTCTGAAAGCCAGATATGAAAACAAAAGAATATTGGTTGACAAGCAAGTAACCATACTCATGAACTTGCCGAAAATTCAAAACGAAACAAGTGAAGAATTCATAAAATTAGAATCCACTGTTTCAAATTGTTTGTCGGTTCTAACGACACAAAATGTTCCCACAGACAGTTGGGACCCTATTCTGGTAAACATATGCACCGCAGCATTACCAGAAAAATCTATACTTCTATGGGAGCAATCGCTCTCATCACGAAGAGACTGCCCAACGTGGCAGCAAATGAAAGATTTCTTAACTGCCCAATATGAAATTGCAGAAAGGGTTGATAAAAAAACAGTCAGAACTAAAAACGTTCAACCCGACCTAAACAGAAGCTTCAATAGACCCCAAGTCAATAACAATAACAATTTAAATAAAAGCTTTTTCAAAGCTCAATCGTTCACATCTGAACAGAACAAATATACATCATGCGAACTATGTACAGGAGGGCATAAACTCAAAACTTGCGAGAAGTTTAAAAAATTAAATATAAACAACAACTTTATATTAGGAACAACTTTGTCAGGTCAAAAAGACTCTGCACAAACTGCTTGTCCCACTCACACAATCTTAATACTTGCGAAAGCAAATTTAATTGCGTATATTGCCACAAAAGGCATCATTCCATGTTACATCTCAATAACTTTCCCAACACATCTCAAAGTAGCGCTTTTTCAAAAAAAGCCACGGGTTTAGTTGCAACAGCAACTCCCGAAAAAGAAACTCAACAAAATTGCCAAGAGACACCATGCTGCTCAAAGGCATTAAAAACTCAAACGCTACACAGCGATAATCATAGTAGAGTACTACTACCCACAGCAGTTGTCTCCATCGAACATAGAGGAGAACTGTTCAAACTAAGAGCCTTAATAGACCAAGGGTCCCAACGATCCTTTATAGCGTCTAAGGCCCAAAATAAATTAAAATTGCCAACAAAACATGCCAACTATGAATTACGGGAATGGGCGGAAGAGTAGTACAAAACTCTAACAAAATATGCCCCATTACCCTAATTTCCCCCCAAGCGGATAAGCGCATTCAAGCAAATGCTATTGTCTTACCGCAACTAACAAACATGCTTCCAAGCTATCAAATAAGTAGCAAGCATTGGGATAAGATTTCACATCTGACTCTAGCAGATCCCAACTGCAACACCCCCGCTCAAATAGACCTTCTATTAGGCAGCGATCTTATATCGCAAATACTACTGGAAGGTGTTGAAAAAATTTCGAAAACACTACTGGCGCAAAATACCATTTTCGGATGGGTCCTAAGTGGACTAGTTGCGGAGCCAGTCACAGCAATGACAACTCAAGTTGAGGAAGTCTCAAATGAGTACCTCAATTCACAATTGAGAAAATTTTGGGAGTTAGAAGAACTCCCCCCCATTTCAATTACAACACCAGAAGATCAGTATTGTGAAGACTTTTACAAAGCCACAACTACTACATCAGGAAATGGTCGGTATGTCGTACGACTACCACTAAAACAACAATTTCCAGACACACTCGCCTTAGGTCACTCTCACACCTCTGCAATACAGCAGTTTCTAAGTATGGAAAAAAACCTACTTAGAAAAGGTGAGCTTAAACAAGATTATGATGGTGTCTTAAAAGAATACCTCCATTTAGATCACATGGAGGAAGTAAGCCCATGTGAAAAAATCATAAAAGGCAAATATTACTCATTCTACTTGCCACGTCATGCAGTAGTAAAGCCTGAGAAAAAAAACAACAAAAGCTCGAGTTGTCTTCAATGCCTCAAGAACCACGAGCTCGGGGAATTCCCTAAATGATATTCTATTTACGGGACCTACACTCCAGCCAGACCTAATGCTCCTTATATTGAACTGGCGTATATACAAATACGTATTCAATGGGGATGTCGAAAAAATGTACCGACAAATACTCGTACATAAAGATGATCAAGATTTTCAGCGGATTATTTTCCGAAAATCTGCCAATAGTCCACTCCGCGACTTTAAATTGAAAACAGTTACCTTTGGCGTAAGCTGTGCCCCATATCTAGCCATTCGTACACTACACGAACTGGCAGAAGACACAAAGCCAGAATTTTCACTGGCAACACAAGTCTTAAAAACGCAAACGTATGTAGACGATATCCTGTCTGGAAGCCACTGTCTTCCAAAAGCATACGAGACCTTATCACAGGTAATAAATGCCCTCAACACCGCAGGGTTTCCATTAAAAAAGACGGGGACGAACAAATGAAACCTCTTCGCTTAGAGAAATGGTCCCAGTTCGCTAATAATTTGAACGACATCTCGAAGATATAAATTCCACGGTGGGTAAACTATTCCCCCGAATACAAAGTGGAACTACACCGTTTCTGCGACGCCTCTGAAAAGGCATAATGTGCCACTATTTATGTGCGCACACAAAGCGATATTGCAACCACAAGCCACTTGCTGGCGGCAAAAGCAAAAGTCGCACCTCTAAAAACCATAAGTCTACCACGACTTGAACTCTGTGGCGCTCTGCTACTAGCAAAGCTAGCTTCAATGGTGCAGACCCACTTAAATATGGCGAAATACAGATTATATTTATGGTCCGATTCCGAGATAGTTCTAGCCTGGATAGAAAAACCACCACATGCGTGGAAAACTTATATTTCTAACCGAACATCTGAAATATTTGACCTAGTAGGATCAGCTGCTGACAATCCTGCTGATTTAGGTACAAGAGGGTGCAAACCTCTGCGTTTCGCCACCTCTACTCTCTGGTGGAATGGCCCCCGATGATTAAAAGAATCTCCCGATTCTTGGCCACAGTCGCCCATGCGCAACATACTTGCCCCAGAAAGTAGTAAAAACGAAACTTATCATGCAACACTGGATGACACTGACATCCTTGAACGGTTTTCATCGTTCCCCCGAGCCCTCCGGGTAGTTGCCTATATGCTCAAATTTTTAGAGCGGCTCAAACTTAAAGTTAAAGGAGCAACTTATCTTAATTGCGATAAATTGACGCACCAAGACTTACAAAAAGCAAAAGTCGCTCTTATCGCATCAACCCAAACGCGCTACTTCAGGCGCGACATAGAATTACTAAGAGAATCGAAGCCTATTGATAAAAAAAGCTCACTCTTAGTTCTAAACCCATTTCTAGATACGAAGGGTTTACTTCGTGCGAATGGTCGGCTTGCTAATTCAAGCCTAACGTACAATGAACGCCACCCTATAATCATACCAGATAGGTGTCCGTTTGCCACTTTATTTATTAGATATATCCACATTCTAATGCTCCACGCCGAACATCGCCTCATGCAACATATGGTCCGCCAAGAGCTGTACATACCCCGACTGAAGCCCCAAATAAAGAAGTGCATTTTCATGTGCAAAATCTGCACTATGCATAAGCAGAAAATGCGATCGCAGATTATGGCAGCACTTCCACCTGAACGCTGCAATTTTGCTCTGCCTTTCACCACTACGGGTGTAGATTTTGCTGGGCCTTTCATGATAAAGGCATCAATGCTAAGGTCTCCTACCCTCATGAAAGCTATGTGGCTGTTTTTGTTTGCTTCACGACAAAAGCAGTACACCTTGAGCTATGTACGAATCTGACGACAGAGGCTTTTCTTGCGGCTTTTGCTCGTTTCGTCGGACGACGAGGCTTCCATCAAAAATGATGAGCGATAATGGTAAAACTTTTATCGGAGCTCAAAGAGCTACCAAAAACAGTTCGTGGACTTCACAAAACAAGTCTCACCGGACATTGTCCAAAAATACGCTCCCCAAGGTATGAATTGGCAGTTTATCCCCCCAAGCGCCCCTCACATGGGCGGCTTATGGGAGTCAGCTGTAAAAAGCTTCAAATCTCATTTTAAGAAGCTAGCTGGCAACTATAAATTCAATTATGAAGAATTCACGACCTTGTTAACTAGAATTGAAGCCGTTCTCAACTCACGGCCTCTCGCAGCTCTCTCGCAAGATCCCTCAGACTTCACAGCACTAACTCCCGGCCACTTTCTTAAAGGAGCGCCCATCCTGGCCACACCTGAGCCAGGCGTAAAGACGCTCTCCTTATTAAACAGATGGGAACGAATTAAAATTCTCCATCATGAATTCAGTCGCCGTTGGAAAGATGATTATTTAAAGGACCTCCACAGAAGGTACCGATGGAAAACAACTGAAAATGCCCCTAAGCTTGGAGATTGTGTTTTGATCAATGATGATTGTCTCCCCCCCACCGAATGGCGGCTTGGCCGCATAGAGTAGCTTTACTACGGCTCCGACGGTCATATTCGCGTAGTCGATCTCCGCACTCAAACAGGAACACTAACCAGGCCGCTCGTCAAGCTATGCTTTTTGGCAACCGCCGATAAAACCGAAAAGTAAATCGAAAATAACGTAACAGTAATTAATAAACAAAGAAACGAAAAATAAATAATGATAAACTGCTCCAATATCAATAACTGGCAACAAAAACCAAGAAAAGGGAGTCGATCCACATGACGACTCACTCGTGCCACATTTCGTGGCACCAATGCCTATATGAATATATATATGTATGTATATGTTAATTAAAATAAAGTCTTTTAACAGATAACAATGGATGCCGAGATGCCAACTGCGCCCACGCCCACAATACGTTCGGCAGTTACTGTTCCGCGCTCAAAGACTACACCAGTCGCAGCGCCGCGAACCACCATAGCCACCGCAGCTCCCCGAGCAGTTTCAACGGCTCCACAAAACGACATGCGATCAACGGCTCCGGAACCACAACAACTCGAATGCGCTCTATGTCGCCGTCGTCATCGGTTGCCACGCTGTGGCATCTTCAAGGGGATGACTCCTCAGCAACGCCAGCAGGTCGCTCAGGCACTTGGACATTGCCTGAATCGTCTGTCGCCCACTCATCTTACGCAAGAGTGCACAACGGGCTACCAGTGCCAAGTATGCTTGCGTCACCACCATACTCTACTTCACCGCACCGGCGTACTCGATGGCGGGCGTCATGATGCTCCTCGCAGCCGTAATGCCACCAGAAGACCCAAGCGATCGCAACCACGCAGGCCGGCATACCCTACGGAGAACTCACGTTCCTGGCGTCACCGTAATCCTCCACCGAACCGAAGGCGCCAACCAAGGCCGCAATCGCGCCGTTCCACAGGCCTCAGCAACGTGGTAGCCACGTTACAACGGCTTCAGAGGCTACTAGGCTAGATACTCGCCTAGGGGGGCCAGGATGTACTAATGAGTATCCTTCCCCGACCTCAACACACACACCACATCACTAACACGCAACCTTCACCACACCTCATCACATCGATTGAAACTTACATCCCTAACACGCAACATTCACCACACCACACCACGCTTACAACCCACATTCTACACGAGAGCAGCACATACCGACACCCACATCTACACACATGTACATCACATTCACACCATTCTATTCAGCGCCAACGGGGATAAAGAAGGACCGTTGATCAGATTCAAGTTCAGTCAGTTCGTTAGCGACACTATCATCCGTCGGTCACGTTCGCCTATCCCGCTTCGATTCGCCGCCATCCTTTTGCGACAGTATTAAAGAGTTAACCTCAACTCCAAAACCTTGTATTTATTCATCCTTTTGCGACATTATTAAAGAGTTAATCTCAACTCTAAAACCGTGTATTTATTAATTTTTTTAAATAAAATCTCCGTTGGATACAACCCCATTTTTTTCGGTATTGAAATTATTTGGATTTGTGGTGAGTGGAAAAACATATAAAAGGTGAGTGCACTCTTGTAACACACGGATTTAACAAAATCGAGTCTCACAACTTTTGACGGCATAATTGGACTCGACCTATTGACACAGGCGGAAGCAACTATTGACCTCGCGTCAGAATTGATCCACTTTAATGGTGGATCTGAAACCCTGAGATTCCACAAATGTGCTCAAGTCAATTTCACAAAAAAAGAAAGAAGAAGGAGAGAAAAAGAAGTTCCAGCTAACGTCCGTGCAGATTTTCTACAGATGATGACAAAGCACTTGAAGGCATTTGCAGACTCGAGCAAATTACTTCCGTTAAAACCAATGTTGTTGCCACCATTCGCACAGAGATCAATGAGCCAGTCTACTCCAAAATGTACCCATTCGCCATGGGAGCTACTGACTTTGTGAGCCAAGAAATCAAAGATCTGCTTAAAAAAGGGTTGTCGGAAAAGGGGCACAGACCTCACAGGCGCGCCTAATAAGCGATTGGTGGTAGATTTCCGAAAATTGAACTCCAAAACAATCGCGGACAAGTACCCAATGCCGAGTATGAGTATGATACTTTCAAACCTGGGAAAGGCCAAGTATTTCACCACCCTAGACTTGAAATCTGGATACCATCAAATTATGTTAGCAGAAAGTGTGAATTCTGCCGTTTGCCCTTTTGGTTAAAAAATGCTTCTAGCATTTTCCAGGGGGCCATATATGATGTTCTGCGTGATATGATTGGTAAAACCTGCTATGTCTACGTCGATGACGTCATAGTGTTTTCCGAAAACGAAAAAGACCACGTACACCATGTTGGACAAGTACTAAAGAGCCTTATGACGCCAATATGAGGGTGTCAAAGGAATAATCACAGTTTTTTAAAGAAAGTGTAGAGTTTATGGGATTTGTTGTTACGAAAGAGGGGGAAAAAAACTAGTCCAGACAAGGTCAGGGCAATCAGAATTTTTAAGCAACCAAGCAACTTGTTCGAGCTGAGATCATTTATTGATCTGGCAAGTTACTATAGGTGCTTTATAAAGGACTTCGCAGCAATAGCAGGAACTTTAACAAGCCTGTTGAAAGGTGAGAGCGGAAGAGTTAGCAAGTTCCGTTCAAAAAATATTCCGGTATCCTTTGATGAAATCCAGACGGCTGCGTTCGATAAGCTTAGAAATATTCTTGCTTCCCCAGATGTTATTCTTCATTACCCAGATTTTTCAAAACCATTCGATTTGAGTACTGATGCCTCCTCAAGTGGCGTAGGTGCAGTACTATCTCAGGGAAATAGACCCATAACAATGATCTCGAGGACTCTGAAGGATCGGGAGATAAACTACGCGACAAATGAAAGGGAACTATTAGCTATCGTTTGGGCCTTGGACAGCCTCCGACACTACCTCTACGGTAAGAGGGATATACGAATCTATACAGATCATCAGCCTCTAGTTTTCGCGGTCTCGGATAGAAAACCAAATTTCAAGATAAAACGTTGGAAAGCGCGAATTAAAGAGAGTGGCGCAAAGTTATTTTACAAGCCTGGGAAGGAAAACTACGTTGCAGACGCATTATCGCGTCAAAGTATTAACGTTTTACAGGAGTCAGCACAATCTGATGCAGCGACAGCACACAGTGAAGTATCTTTAACTCATGTGATTGAGACTATCGATAAGCCCCTGAATTGCTTCAGGAATCAGATAGTTATAGAAGAGTCTTCTACCCCCACAAAACGGATATTTATCTTGTTTAGCACAAAGACTCGTCATCAGATCATCTTTAACGACTGGGAGAAATTGCTAGCAGTAGTAAAAGAAGTCGTAAAGCCAGACGTAGTAAATGCTCTACACTGCGAACTGCACGTTTAATAATAAAATGAAGGTTATTAATACTTGAAAAGAAATAATAATTACATTGAATGATAATAATATCTGAAAGAAAAGATTAATATTATTTGATAATTTAAAATATATAACAAACATTTGTTTTCACATATTATATTGGTTTGTGCAGGCCGCCTTAAACGCATAAAATACACACCAAAATACGGACTGCGCAGTCCAATTTCAAAGTACAAGTTAACAATAGTTAACGTACTGAAGTTCCCATGCTGCCAAAAATTGCAATTCATGCAGTCTGGATCGTTTACTTCATGCGCTATCAAATTAAATGTTTGGTCAGCCGTTGTAATTCGATGTTCAGCTCGTTGTATGAGCAAGGCACATGGGCGTGGGAAATGCTTATTCAAGCAATTAGAGACCGACGCTAACGGCAGCAGCGATGGTAAGAATAGTAAGCTAGCAGTAAGCTTACGAATTATTAAATAACCAGTTTTAGAACGAAACTCAACGTGTTAATACCTTTCAAAGTAACTCTGGGTAGTCGACAACACCGTCGCTACCGCAGAAGGAGTTACAGAAAGTGTATCAAAAATAACCAACACATTTCAAAGTAACTTTGAGTAGTCGACAACACCGTCGCTACCGCAGAAGGAGTTATAGAAAGTTTATCAAAAATAACTAACACATTTCAAAGTAACTTTGAGTAGTCGACAATACCGTCGGTACCGCAGAAGGAGTTATAGAAAGTGATCAAAACTAACTGGCCCCAACCAGAGGAAACCCAAGCAGAAAGTACCACCATCACCATCACCTGGAGGCAGAGGAATCTAGACCCCACCGATAAATTATGTAAGTAAAACTTTTTTTCTCCCCGCCTTCTCTTTCTAATTATATTAGTGATAATTTGACAATTTAAGTGTGGTTAGTGTGATTGTAATAAACAACGTTGTACTTTGAACTCCTGATTCCCATTTTTGGTTTTTTTTTTGTGCACTTACGTTCGCTAACCGTCCGTGCCATCTTAACTACCTTGCATGAGCAAACTTGAGACTAGTGAACTGTTGGACAGACTTGACAACCAACTTTTGACAAGCAAACGTCTCAGGCGCGAACAAGACATGAATGAACAACAACTGCAGGGTATTATCAATGCGGCCGTCAGCGCCGCACTACAAGTACAAAGGAAAGACTTTGAAACTAAGCTAGAGCAGCTTACAAACCAGTTTCAGGCCACAAATGCTGTGCTGCTGAAGTTAAGACTTACGAACCAATAAAAATCATAGACGGGGTAGAATGTCATGAAGGTCTAGATGCAGTTAAATCACTTCCGGAGTTCGATGGCTCACAGGAGCAATATGTTTCCTGGCGGCAGGCAGCTATGGCCGCGTTTGATATATTTAAAACCTACGTGGGTAGTTCAAAACACTATCAAGCTGTCTTCATAATTCGCAACAGAATTAGGGGATCGGCTGATGCAGTTTTAGCATCATTCAACACGGTCCATAATTTCGACGCTGTCATTAGCCGTTTAGATTTTACATATTCAGACAAGCGACCATTGCATCTGCTCGAGCAAGAGCTAGCAACGCTAAGGCAAGGACAATTGTCGATTATTCAATTTTATGAGGAGGTTGAGAAAAAACTCACACTTCTCACAAATACCAGGCACGGTACATGAATGACAAGCAAAGGGCCGATGCACTGCGCGTATTCGTCTCCGGGTTAAGGAGAAACCTCACGGATGTTCTTTTTGCGGCCCAGCCCAAAGATTTTCCCTCGGCTCTTATAATGGCTCAGGAAATAGAAGGAAATCACGATAGGCACGCATTTGCGGCCCAGTTTGCAAGATAGTTGGTGGAAAAAACCTCAGACAACCTCAAAACCGATCTTATCAGAAGCAGTCCGCCATTCAGTACAGGACTGGAAAAGACCCCTATTTCACCAGGGAGCAAGGAGCTCGCCCTCCAAAGCGCGACCAAGTTGAGAAAAGGGAAGTCGATCCATCCTCGAGGTTCCATCAGAGCACAAACTTTCCAAACCAGAACAACCAGATTACGCATAACTCAAGCATACCTATAGCACATCCCCTTAGCGACAGTCAACCACAATGTGCGTTCAAGAGACCTGTGAATTTTCAAAGAACGTTGGACTACAGACGCCAGAGGATTAACCATTTGACGGAAGAAAGAAGCGAAGTGTATGAAAAGCAGTACGATCAAGTCGCTTATGATGCAGCGGCAGAAATAGAAGCTGAAAATGAAGCTGAATGTAAAGAAGATGCGCTTAATTTTTTAGCGGAGAGTCCCTGCTCTCGTTCATCCAACGATATCCCGGACATTGCTGCCAGACTAGAGAAAACCCAACAAAAACAGCTGGTACGGGATTAATGCCTACCGCCAAAATAGAATCTTCGAAGTTGGAGAAAAGGTCCAACAAGAGACTAGGCGACAAGGTCACTGATAGACGCTGATCTAGGAACAACCGTTTTTAGTAAAGGGAGGGTGGTCCACAAGGACAACCTCAAGTGAAACTCTCGACATAATACCCTTTTTACATAGTTTTTATTTTGAATTTCAGGCATACGCCCATCTTCGCACTTTTGACTTGGGCTGGGTTGACAGCTTCCAAACTAACGGACCACTCGCACGCGGACTACATACCGATCCTGGACGGTACTGCAGTAATTTGGAACGAGACGAGGTACATAAGGCACATATCAAACTTAAAGGAATATGAACAATACATACAAGAAACCACAGACTTGATTAGCGTCTTCCCACAATCACACATGAGGAAGATCGTAGAAGTGCTCACCAGGCATTTACGTACTTTATTAGGGACATTAGGAATACACCATAGGCATGCTCGGAGCCTAAACTTTTTGGGCTCCGCCCTGAAGGTAATAGCCGGCACGCCTGACTTCAATGAATTACTACAGACAAGACTAACGGAGCAAGAGCTAATACAGTCAAACAATAGGCAGATCGTCATTAATTCCAAAACTCAGGAGCAGATTAAGGCCCTCTCGAATACGGTCAATAAAATTCTCAATGTAAAAAAAGGAAGGAAATAGGTTCATCACACTTCTATGAAACACTTTTGGCTAGAAACAGAATTTTAACACTAGAGTTTCAAAATTTATTAATTGATTGCAATTGATACACTGGCTAAATTTAATATAATAAACCCTGCTATCATTGATGCAGATGATTTGGGGGCAGTTATGAAGGAGAGTTTCACAGGAGTTACAATAATCCAATTGTTTAGCATAGCTAGAGTTAAGGTTTTAGCAAGTAAGGAAATTGTAAGTTTTATTATCGGTTTTCCTAGACCTAAGTTATTATGTAAGAAGGTTACTATTTTTCCGTATCGCATGCTGGCCGTATATTACCTTTACTGGACAACATTATAGCTGACCGCGGAGGCAACATTACTGCTGTTAAATCCTGCATTGATACGCCAATGGTAGCATTCTGTCAAGAAGCCGAAACTGAAACTTGCGCGCAAAGCCTACACTCCGGCGCTGTAGCACACTGTGCCACCAAGCCCAGCGATTTATCCCCCATTGTCGTCGTCGACGATGGTATAGTTTTGATAAACGATGCAGTAGTCAAGGCTAGCACAGATAATGGCCCTGAAATGTTTATTAATAGCACTTATCTTGTTACATTCGAACGCACCGCTTTTATCAATGGCACCAAATACGTTACTCTCAATGGATACCCGAAGAGACTTCCATAACAGGCTGCCACAGCACGGATCAACATAACCTCCCATCATACCCTACTAAGCCCACCATTTCTCCACAAGCTAAGTGAAGCAAACTTGCGGCACATCGCTGAATTACGCATACGAACGATTGCCACACCACAAGTAACCGCAGTAATTTGTGCCAAAATCGCCGTAATCCTTGCTGGATCAATCATCTTACTAAAGGGTGGGCGGCGAAGAGAAACTTCTAAGGCGGTGCCTGAAGTGTTGGAAAGGTTGGGTATAGCCGAGGACGACCATGTTTTGAAGGAGAGAGTAGTTAACAATAGTTAACGTAATGAAGTTCCCATGTTGCCAAAAATTGCAATGCAAGCAGTCTGGATCGTTTACTTCATGCGCGATCAAATTAAATGTTTGGGCAGTTGTTGTAATTCGATGATCAGCTCGATGCATGAGCATGGCACATGAGCGTGGGAATGCTTATAGAAGTAATTAGAGACCGACGCTAACGGCAGCAGCGACGGTAAGAATTGTAGATTAGCAGTAAGCTTATTGATTATTAAATAAACAGTTTTTGAAAGAGACTCAAAGTGTTAACTCAATTAAAATAACTTGGGTAGTCGACAACAGCGTCGCTACCGCTTAAGTGAAGTGATACGAAGTCAATTAAAAATAAATTGGACACTTGTTTTTATTAGAACAAAGATTGTTAAATAAAAAAAGAAGAATTATAGCGAAAAAGAGAAATTTCAGCGGATTGCTCATATTATCATAAGGCAGCGCTCCATTTCCTCATAATTGTTAACAAATAATTGATACTCATTACGAGTGTAAAAAAAAAATAATTTTTTAAAATATACATAAATGTCTCTTAAAAAACCTGCAAAAGCTGTAAATTGTGAGTTTGTTTAAATGTTTACAGTTTAATTAAATGAATCTGAAGTGAAACATTTGCATAAAGTGTGTTAAAAGTAGTGAAATAGCTTGTTGCAATGTTCGTATTTTTGAACTTTAAAGTTCAATATATCGTAAACTAAGCGTTTGCGGTACCAATAACCCTTTTTAATCAGGAGGACTTCCTCTTTCCAACGGTACCTTCAGATCGCCACGCCAAAGAAATCGGAATTGTCCCAAATGTGCTATACCAAAGATGAATAGGCAAGAACAAACGCGTCGCATATTGGACAGTGCAGCTAGTAATCTCAATAAGAAAATGCGAATGGACTCCACTTGGGACTTTATGTTATAACTTACTGTAAGTGAAAAATGTGTGGAAAGTGATTAACTGTACAATTATTATTTGTGGCTTTATGTACCTGTTGTTACAAAGCGTTTTTATTGTCTTCTTTGTTTAGTTTCGACAATAGTGATAATCAAAAAATTGACAAATAACAGTGCATTGGTAGTGCCATCAAAGAACATAAAGACATAGAGAAGGTGCACGTTCGGCAGCGAACATTTGTAAAACTTGAAGTGCGGAATTCACTTCACAACCACAGAATTCACGCTGTGAAATGTTAACATTAAAGCTTGGAAAGTGAACTTTATAAATATATGGTGATTATTTTTGAGAAACGAAAATTAGTTGGTAAAATTTTAGTTGGAATAAAAAACGAAAATTCCTATGTTAAATGTATGGGAACCAGAGATCTGCAACAAGTAACTTTTTCAAGCTTCAAGCCAGCACGTTGTAAAGCAATTCATTGGTATGAGTTGCACTCCTCTAAGACAAACAAGCCAAGCCATGTATGTTTCATACCAAGCTGTTCGATAGGACAGCTTGTGTTAAATATACGCATCAATGATTCTGTTCGAAAGAAATGTACACATCAATGAGTTGAACGATTAAAGCAGAAAAGTACGTGCATGACTTGTTCGATGTACGTACTTTCAATTCATAATTAATCTGTATACATACATAGTTAGAAGGTATGTGATACAATTTATGGATGAAAATAATAATAATAAAATAAAACTTTTGTAAAGTTTTTGGTTTCTCATGCTCATTCAACCTTTTGTTTATTTAATTTTGGAAATTATTGTTTATATAAATATATTGATAAGTGTTAAATAAGAAATGCGTATATATGTAAATGCAGAATATTACCATATAAATACATATGTGCGTATTATTTGGACAAGAACATTTTCTTCCCATATTATTTGCTTAGTTATTTTCATTTTTTAAAACAGAATTTAAAAATAAGATATTATACACAATCTTAGGAGCTAGGCGATTGTGTTTCTCTACTATTATATTACCTGCAAGTGAAAAAGTGCGCACACTGGCTGCACTGCTAGCTGGAATTGATAATATTTTAAACGCGAAGCTAGAAAGAGTTGGAAACTCAATTTTATTGCTTTCCCACCATTCCATGGCATCAAAATTACTTGCAAATTGTGTTCTTTTTTGTATATATTTTGGATTTATCCTTTTTTTGTTCTTGCCCTACTTGTACACAGGGAATTTCTTGGGTTTTCCTTATGAAGCACTTATGACGGCGTAAGTTAGATGCTTGCATTCCATTATGCCGAAAGATGGCTTCCCATTTACGGCAGCATACAAATTCATTAACAGTGCATCCACTACCATCTTGAAGTTCGCAAAAAACTGACCACACTTCACCACGTCCTTTTCTTTTTAATGATTTTCTTAGAATACCACTTCTAAGTTTTTCAGAAATATTGTCAATAGTATTAGACATACTTTGGGCACGTCAGGATGTTGCAATAAAAACACTGGAATGATATCGAACTGTTTTCGTTGTCATGAGTTGGTAAGAATCCAACAAGTCATTTGTACAGAATAAGCCTCGACTGTACACTGTACATGTGTATGATTCGAACAAGCAAACATGATCACTGTGTTGATTAGGTATGAAATGGAACAAGCAAGTTGCGACTTGTATGTTTGACGTTTTTCAAGTAACAAGTCATACATACATTGATGTTGTACAAGTTAACACCAAATTCAAGTAACTCCTTGCAGATCTCTGATGGGAACCTAAAAAAAATATCGACCCCTTAGAGCTGAGCTACAGCACCTGGCTTGAGGGAGGATTTTTTGTTTGTCAATCACTAACATTTGAGGGGGTAAGAGTTAAAAACAAAATTAAAAAAATGTTTTTGAAGAACAAAGTTCGATTATCTCAATTAGAGGATTAAACATAGTGATTCGAAATTTGGAATTTTTCAATTAAAATGAAAATAGTTTCTGAGAATAATAATTTTGTCGCGGGAATTTTTAAAGCTTGAAATGTGGACTTTATGAATATGAGATGGTTATTTTTGAAAAACGAAAATTAGTTGGTAAAATTTTAGTTGAAAAAAAAAATTTGTCAATCACTAACATCACAATCACAAAATTAAAAAAATTTTTTTGAAGCACTACTATGTACTTGTATGTATGTATGCATTTGCGTTTTGCACTCAGCAATTCCATATTGACAAGTAAAATAACTATGATATAAGTATAATTTTGTATGAATGCTAGTATAGTAATATTTATAGTCAATTTGGACTTGCATATTTAATAATTGTATTTGATTTTTACATAATATACTATACTAATAAGTATTTTCGTATTATATTTTTACTAATCAAAATTAATTTTGTCACAACAATATATACATAAATACATCTTCTATCATATTAATCTTATGTCTCTGCACATGCTCATATAAATGTATGTGTATACGCATATACGCGTTCAGAGACTCAAATCATTTTTTTAACACTTATCAATATATTACATGTGCGCGATCTGCATGTTTACACATTCATATATACTTATATGTACATATATTTGTATACATTGCTGAACAAATAATGCACACGCATACACATGTGAATAGTATGTCACCAACGAAAAATTCAAACATTGTGCTTCAAAAACAACAATCGTCTCAAATAGCATAAGCTTCAGAAGTCAATATGGCCGAAGCCCAAATGTAATAAAACTTACAACAAAAACAATTTCATTCATAAACGCAAGCGCACTTTCAACAAGCGACCTCGCTTAATTCATAAAAATAGCCGCCGTAACATCTCCCCGAGCATGCCTTTCCCAAAAAACGTCTTTTCGCGACGAAAAGCTTAAAAATTATAAATTGAACAACTTTCTGATGTTCTTTTGGAGGAAAACTGACAACCCCGCAAACATAGAAAAGAGTGACAAAAGTGGCAACAAAGTTCTCGTCGATTTAAAATATTTGTCAAATCTAAAATATTTTGCCGTGGCTCGCAAAAATCAGCGTCGATATGTATGCAAGCTCATACAGAAACATACATACATATTTACGATAGATTGTTGGCGAAGCTGTTGCAGCGGCGGAAGCGATGACAATCGGGGTTCCTTGGTTTGAGTTTTTCTGTACAGCTCTGATTTTCTACCAACAACACAATATTGTGACGCTTTGTCGTCGCGTCAGTGCTTCGACACAGTGACTCTTTGACAAAGCGTGACCTTCGGCCATTGGTTGTCCAAAAGAGATGCGTGCGGTACTTGTTATTTCCTAATGAATGTTTGTACATATGTACATATGTGGCTCGTATTTGCTTTCGTAAACATACAGACAAATGTGCCAAAGAAATAATATATGTATGTATATGCCATAGAAATTCTATTGATACAAATGTAGATATGACAACGAAATAATGCGAATATGCATATGTGAAGGTCTATAGTTTTTTTGAAGAAATAAAAGGAATAACCCAAGACGTGTTTATATGAGCACATTTAAGTTCATTTGGCAAATCTTCATTTTGTAATAGTCGAAAATAAGGTAATTTATTTGAAATAATAATTTATTTAAAATAATTTGTTATCTAATGTTTCCCGATTTAAAAAAAAAATTTACCATTTTTTGAAAAAAAAGTTATTGATATGATACAAATAATCACGCATATGTGACTTTGTCTATTTTTTCTTCAAAGCATTTCTCTTTATGCATTCTCGCGTGAGATCAGTCGTTTTACATATATTTCTGCCAGAGAACGTGCTCATTTCTGCTAAATAGCAGCGAAAATGGTGAATTCCGTACTTCAAGTTTTTCAGCTCTGTTCACCGTCCAATCGAACATCATACAAAATTCAATTTGCACCTTCTCTATGTCTTTATGTTCTCTGGTGCCATTGCCAGATTACGATCTAACAACACCATGGTTGCAACAATTTACACAACATCCCAATTGTATAGATCAATGCTGTTACGAAGATTGTCGTATGGAGGTCTTAAATAAATACCATCGAGTTGCTTTCCACACAGACGACACACAACCAATAAACCCATTGAATGAAATATGGTAGTATGTGTAAACAAATGCCTAGCACATTACTTTTTTCAACATTTTCGATACTTTCAGCCAAATACAATATCCGCCGGGAACTGGTACAATTATGTTAATTTTTCGTTTAATGGACATGTATAAACAAAGTATCAATAAATAACAGTTTCTCCAGTCACTTCAATCCTTCCAACCGCTGACAGTGAATACAGAGCAAAAAATATATCACAAAAACTTGGGTGAAGTCTTTGAACAACAAATGGAATAACTTTTGTAACATGCTGTACATCATTTGCGGACGAGCAATTAACTGCTGTAAGTGTAATGTTCCCAAGTTGCCTATTTTCAAGTGTTTGCGTTTAGTTCACCAACGCAAGACATTAATAGCATAACATCACTCAGAACGTTTTGTCATTTAATCGTCAATTGTTTTATTTACAGGGAATTAAAAAAATTCATCTCGGCCAAAAAATGGAATTAACTCGTGAACATTTTCGTGCGATCATTTTTCACAACTTTCGACGTGGATTATCACGACAAGAGTGCATCGATGAACTAAAATCTTTGTATGGCTATGAAGCACCATCACTTGTTAGCACTGTGAAAAAACTGGTACAGCGAATTCAATCGTGGGCCGACGCTCGCTCAAAGACGAATTCCGTGAAGGTCGTCCAAAAACAGCCGTTGTGCCAGAAAACATCGATGCCGTACGTGAACTGATAATGCAAGACCGTCATGTAACATACCGTCAGATAGAGGCATGCCTATGCATTTCTCCCACCAGCATACATTCGATATTGCATGAACACATGGCCGTAAAAAAGGTTTGTTCTCGTTGGATTCCGCACAATTTGACAATCGCTCAAAAAAGGCTCGTGTGGATTGGTGTAAAGAAATGCTGAAAAAATACGATCGCGGTGCTTCAAAAGACGTTTATTAGATCGTCACAGGTGACGAATCATGGCTCTATGCGTATGAGCCCGAAACAAAACAGCAATCGACAAAAAAAAAAAATAAAAATAAAAATAAATTAAGAAAAACATTTTCGTTGATAAATATGCTTATTTACATTATTAGGCCAGAAATATTTATAGCAACCTACGTATAAGTAATATAATGTGCGCGCACTTCTCTATATGTACATTTGTATGTGTGTATGCATTGCCAAAAAAATCATGTACAACCTACATACTTACATATATGAGTACACATGTAAATATTTCACCCACAACAATTTTTGATTAAACATTTAGGTAGTAATACATGCAAGACTTCATTATATATTTCAAAAGATTTTAAGGAATTCATCATGAAATAGATCAATTTGTACGTACATGCTTGTGTGCTTTGATATAAAATAACATGAATCTGTAAGCGTACATTTCTAAACATTGAAATTAGCATAATTTTTCTCATTTAACACTCAAAAAGCTCAATTCTGCTATTTTTTTGCCCCTGATGTTAAATGTAGTGAAACGCGCTCATCCAAAACAGTACCCCTTCGAAAGCTGAAATATTAAAGCCCACCGTCAACAAACTGATTGGACCTTATCAGTGTGGCTTTAGACCTGGCAAATCAACAACCGACCAGATATTCACAATGCGTCAAATTTTGGAAAAGTTCCGTGAAAGTAGAATCGACACACACCACCTCTTCGTCGATTTCAAAGCTGCTTTCGACAGCACGAAAAGGAACTGCCTTTATGCCGCGATGTCTGAATTTGGTATCCCCGCAAAACTAATACGGCTGTGTAAACTGACGTTGAGCAACACCAAAAGCTCCGTCAGGATCGGGAAGGACCTCTCCGAGCTGTTCGATACCAAACGAGGTTTCAGGCAGGGCGACTCCCTATCGTGCGACTTCTTCAACCTGCTGCTGGAGAAAATAATTCGCGCTGCAGAACTAAATCGAGCAGGTACAATCTTTTGTAAGAGTGTACAGCTGCTGGCGTATGCCAATGATATTGATATCATCGGCCGCACCACCCGCGCCGTTAGTTCTGCTTTCGCCAGACTGGACAAGGAAGAAAAGCAAATGACTCTGGCAGTGAACGAGGGCAAGACGAAATATCTCCTGTCATCAAACAAACAGTCGTCGCACTCGCGACTTGGCTCTCCGTCACTGTTGACAAGTTCCGGTGTGTTTAACGTGGGTACCTGCACGGCGCTCAAAAGCTCAGCGGATCAAATTGATGCGTTGATCAGCGCCCTGAGAATGCTAAGCATTTTCAGTACCAATTGGCAGTGTTGAATGGGCACACTAATCACCTTGGTCGGGTTCGAGGCCCACCTAAAACCTCTACCGCGCTTCGGGTCCGGCACCCGGTTGCAATGCAACTCCACATTCAACTGACAAAGTCAGTTCTTCCTGCATTTGGGTTTTGACCACAACCACCACGATACTCCCGAAAGGCCAGTCGGCATGAGTAGGTTGGAGTTACCTCCAAGGGCTCTTGCTCTCCGTGGTACCAGAATTAAGTCTCCGGTCAGACCTCGTAGCCGAAACTACTACCAGTTGAGCCTCCATACAGCTCTGGACTGGCGGCCAGGGGTTAGACCCCATACATACATCACATACACACACCAATCAAACAAAAACTAAACCCTAATTCCCAGATAACCGCCATCGCCGCTTAAATAATTCTCGCGCAAAAGACCCTAACTGTTCGGTATTCCGACTAGTGGAGATCACACCACTAACACCTAATCGTCCATCAGTCCAGCTAATCCCCATACCACCCAGATCTCTAATGTCCGAGTACATCGGGCACTCTGCAATTAAATGCGACCAATTTTCTTTCCCCGCCCCACAAAAACACCCCGACGTATCCGATAGGTGCCTCTGATGCAAAAATACATTCAGAGGCACATGCCCCGTAAGCACAAAACCCAGACTCAGACAAAATCTGAAGTCTGGGTTATCCTCAAAGAACCCCACGTCCCGAATGTACTCGTACGTCACTCGGCCGTTAGGACTATTGTCCCAACGTTCTTGCCACCTACACCTAACCCTGTCATCTAAAAGCCTCTTGCTCCCTAGATATCCCGCCCTCTCCAGTATGGCTCTGATAATATGTATACTCTTTCGTATTCGTCACCCTGGATGACAATGGGCATCATACTGTCTATTACTTCAGCAGCATCACTTGAAATTGTTCGGAAAGCACTGATAACTCTTAGTGCCGACAGCCTGTGTACTGTGTTTATTTGTCTGGCATATGCTTTGATGCCTAGCGCCTGGATCCATATTGGAGTCGCATATAACATAACCGATCTCATTGCCTTTGCGAGTAATAAACGCCGGTTGGAATGCACGCAGCCTTTATTTGCCATCATTCTTGACAAGGCATTCAGGATTTTATTCGCTTTACCTACAGTGTACTCTAGGTGATCCTTAAATTTGAGCCTTGAGTCTACTATTACTCCCAAATATTTTAGGTATGGCTGTGAATGAATCCGGCACTCCCCTATGGTGAAAGAAATACTTTCCTCCACTTTTCTTGTACTTATGAGCAAGACTTCAGTCTTATGCTCCGCCAGGTTTAAGCTCATTGAGGAGAACCATTGCCGCAGACCGTTTATGCACTCATTGCATTTGCTCTGGAGGTCGTCAAGGTGTTTATCCACTGCTACCACAATAAGGTCGTCTGCGTATGCAACTAATTTAATAGCTTTCGGTTGGTGTCTCCTTAGCACCCCATCATACATTATGTTCCATAAAAATCGAGTAGCTCTTGGTAGCTCTCTTGTATCGAATAACAGTCGCCTGTTTTCGAAATAGCTTATGACAATTTCCATGAGATATTGAGGAGCGCTTATATCATACAGAGCCTTGATTATGTTTGCCCACTTTGCTGAGTTAAAGGCATTCTTCACATCCAGGGTGACCAGCGGACAATATTTTTTTATTCCGCATTTCCATCGTATCGTATAGTGCGTCAATGGTGGACCTCTTTTTCATAAAGACGTATTGTCTTTCCAATCCGCCGGCTTTCTGGATTGCTATCTCCAAGCGGTTTCTAACTATGCTTTCATATACTTTGCCAATAGTGTCAAGCATGCACAGAGGTCGATATGGCTCCTCCGGAGGCTTTTTTGGTTTAGGAAGTAGAACGAATCGCTGGACTTTCCATGGGTCGGGAAATATTTCTTCTTTTAAGCACGCATTTTACATTTTTACGAATAATTTAGGTTTCAGTATCATGGCTTCCTTAAGGGCTCTGTTAGCAGTGGTGGCTCTATGACTTCGGATCGAGGGTTAGCATAAGAAATACTGTCGTGTTTTGGAAACAAAGTTTGGACGACATTTCTAATGAAGAATGCACTTGTGGGTTGTTGTGCCTTGGTTTTGAATTTTGGCATACATATTTTATATGCTGTTCCCCACGGGTCTTCGTTTGCTTCCTCACAGAGTTTTTCAAAACACTTCTTTTTACTGCGATCAATGGCTGATTTCTGAAGCTTCTTTTGACATTTAAATATATTCCTAAGACTGCTTTCATTTTCTTCACTCTAATTACGTTGTAGGCGGCGTCTAGCTCAGTTGCAGAGTTTTCTAAGCCCAGCTATTTCTTCATTCCACCAATATACTTGCCTTCGGTTGTTGTGGTGTGCTGTCCTACGCATGGTTGCGTCGCTGTGGACAATTTTTTTCGCACTTTGGACACCAAGTGCATGCCGTCTTCGCCTTGTATATTTTCGCAAATCCAGACCATCTCAAAAAATTCGGCATCAAAGTCGTTTTGTTTCCAAGTTCGTTTTTGGCCTGTGCTCCTGCTGCGGCGTTCCGTCCCTCCGGCAAATGAGACTTCGGCAATAATAGCTACGTGGTCACTATTTAAAAATATGTCCGACACCACCCACTCAATGTGCCTACTAAGGGCGTCGTTGGCGAACATGAGATCGATTATGGAGCCTTTGTTTTCTTTTTGAAATGTATTTTGCGTTCCGCTATTCAGGATCGTAAGATTCGTTTGGCCGAGGAATTCAAGTAGTAGACGCCCACGGTGGTTTGTGCGTCTACTATCCCAAGCGGTTGACCACGCATTGAAGTCGCCTGCGATTATAATTGGTGCTTTGCCTCTGGTTTCTAGAGCAAGTTCCAGGAAGAATTCTTCAAAATCTTTAATAGAGGCGTTGGGAGAAGCATAGCAGCTAAAAAGTATATGCCACGTATATTTGCCCATGTGAAACAGTTGTGATATCTGAAGCGAGATATAAATGGTTGTCCTTTACATGACCATATTGCACCTTTTCCGGGTTTGCCTGTTGTCCAAGTGCTTTCCGAACGCTCGGAGTATTGTTCATGCTGTCTGTTCAAGCAGATCTTGTGCTGCAGATTTAGATTTAATTGCAAAATCTTCATTTCCCTAAAGATTTCGCCATCTCCAAGTACTTGGGGCAAGTAGTACTCAAGGCTGAGTGTGCTCCTTTACAAAGCATGCAGCTAGGATCGTTAGTGCATGACTTCGCTACATGTTCACCGGCTCCACAACGTGTGCACAGGGACAACCTGTCCACAGGGTTGCAGCATTTGTGTGCCATGTGCCCCAGATGGAAACACCTAAAGCAACGGGGAATAGGGGAGTATTCCTGGAGGCGGCAGATGGACCACCCGATCTTTATCTTGCCTACCTTAAGCGCAGCCTTGGCATCTTGGGCGCGCAGGAATATAGTAGCTATTTGGGTACCGCTTCGGGGTTTTCGCATGCTCTTAATATTTATTTTCTCTAGGTTTTCTATCCCGCACCCTTTTTTCAGTGCTTCGCAAATCTCTTCCGGAGTTATTATTTCATCTAAATCCTTTCATAAGATCGTGACATTGTGGGTTTTGGGCTGTATCACAACCATTTCACCGACCATTTCCTCTAAGGCACTTTGGAACGCTTCGGCCCTCTTATCCGCTTGGTTTTTCAGCTCTAATAGCATGTCTCCTTTCAACGTTTTCCTTATATACGTGACACTTGAGCCCAATTCTTCTAACCCGGTATCACCTTTTATTTTCCGGAGGATATCCGCGTATGATGCATCATCCTTTTTCGTGAGTATGATGGGGCCTGGCCTCGATCTAATTTTCTTTTCGACTGGTCTTCGCTTTTTGACAACGTCTATCCATGTTTCGGATGTAGTGCGTACAACCGTTGTATTGGTTTGGATCAACTTCAATGTCTCGCTGTAGGTGGGCTGCTCTGCTTTATTTACATTTTTCGGCACATGAGCTAGTGGGGATATTTAAACCAGTGGTACTTAAAACAATAATTTCTATGCATTTCAAAAAACAAAATGTGTGATGCAGCAAGATATTGAGGGATGATTTTCATTTAAGCGGAGTACTACTTAACCGGGATTCACTGTACACATAAGTCAGAGAAATATTGAATATTTTCTTTGATACATTTCTCGACTTGAAAATCGACAAATAAACTATGTTGTCAATTTTATTCTAATATATTTGAATACTTATATTAGCGGGGTTGTCACTTTTTGTTCAATTTCTGATTTTTAGCTTTTGCCATCGTCGCGAAAAGACGCTTATAGGCAAAGGCATGCTCGGGGAGATGTAACGGTGTTTGTTTTTATGAATGAAGCGAGTTTGCCTGTTGAAAGTGCGCTTGCGTTCATGAATGAAAATATTGTTGTTATGTGTTTTTCTACAAATCTGGCGATCGACTATTTGGCTGGCATATTGACTTGTAACGCTACTGATGCTATTTGAGACGATTGTTGTTTTTGCAGAACAATATTTGTAGTTTTTGTGGGCGACATATTTACATGTGTACGCAGATATGTATATACATATGTGTGCTTGTGTATGCATTATTTGTGTGCGAATGTCATACGCACATATTCATGTATGTATGTACATATAGGGGAGTACGCGCACATTATAAAACTGATAAACGATAATATCATGATTTGTATTTGAATTGTACTTACATACATATGTACATATGTACATATGTACAAGGTCTGTCGCAAAAGAAACAGGACTGTTAAAAAAACAACAAAAAATTAATATTTTTCAAAAGTTATATTTTTTTTATTCAAAGTAGTTTCCTTGTGCTTCGATACACCGTTTAGCCCGGTCAATTAGCATTTCAAATGAGTGTTTAAGGTCATTTTTCGGAATGCTCTTGACAATATCGGTCGTCGCCTTTTGGATAGCTGAAATGTCCTGAAACCACCGTCCTTTCATGTGCAAATGAAGTTTTCCAAATAGGTAAAAATCACAGGGTGTCAGATCAGGTGAGTAGGGTGAGTGATTAATGGTTAATATGGAGTTTTTTGTCAAAAAATCAGTGACAAGCGTCGACCGATGACACGGCGCATTATCGTGCAACAGGCGCCAGGACCCTGCCTCACGGTATTGTGGTCGAGCACGACGAATGCGTGACAAAAGACGCTTCATAACACCAAGGGGTAAACCGTTTGGCCAAATGGGACGAACTCTCGGTGTACAATACCCTCGGAATCGTAAAAACAAATCAGCAATGTCTTTATTTCTGACTTCTGAAGACGACTGACTTCTGATCGTCACAGAGGTCCTCCCGACCTTCTTGGAATCGCTTAAACCACTCATGCACATTACTACGGAATAGGCACTGATCACCATAAACTTTTTCATCATTTGAAATGTTTCAGTAAACGTTTTCCCAAGTTTAAAACAAAATTTAATATTTGCTCTTTGCATTTTACGACCGATGACCAAAAGATGCTGTCACTTTTTGATCGATAACATCGATTGTAGTTATCCAATTGTCTTAAAATTTTTACGAAATGTCAACAAGAGATCAAACTTTTTATTTCATATACCCACCAATAGGTGGCGCCACCGAAAACAGAAAACAGTTATATTTAAGGAAGTTCTAAGTCTTTCTTTTGACTCTGACAGGAACCACCTTGACA